>NW_011888929.1:1904669-1909351 GCF_000151845.1 Pteropus vampyrus
AAACCAAATATGATTGTGGATGAATCCATTTATTGCACCACAATCAGCTGAAATTCCTGTTGGATTTTACACACCTCTAAATGCAGAAGCAGACATTAGAATGGACCTTACTGCAAACTTGGCAAACACCTCAGCAGGGGATTGAATATAAAAATTACATTTAATCTATTGTGACCATAGAGTTAGATATAAAAATCATTTCAAGAACATTGAGGTTTTACACTTATCTGAAAAAAAAGATAGACCATTCCAAAAATAATAGAAGCTATATACATAGGCAAATTATTTTCTCTCAAGTACAGATAACATTTTACTTTAAAAATATTATAGAATGTATTGTCTTAGCTTGGATTCTCCTAAAACATAGTTGGAAACAAAATTTGCTTATAGGTAATTTATTTGAATTTTTTCCCAGAAAGCAGGAATGTGAGATGGAGTGGGGCTGAGGAGTAAAACAGTGAAAAGGTGGGAAGCATTATGGAGATGACCACTTCTACAGGCATCTGGGGCTTGATCTCAAAGGACTAGAGCCTTATAAAATGCATTCAGAAGTCTCTTTGGAAGACGTATCAATCAGTTTCCATTTCCTATTCTAGTATGGTAGCTTCACAGGCAGTTAATTTCTATGCACTTACAAGTGGCCCTCGAGTTGCAACTGTGTGAACTGGTTGCACCTACACAGACCTGGTTATAGTGACCAGTTGTGGAGGTAAAAATTTTGGCCAAGATTATTTGAACTGGCTCACAAGAGGTGTCTAAAATATAAATGGGGAAGTTTTTGGAGATGTGAAGTGCATGAATGACATGATCAGAATTTCCTCTGCTAACACTGTGGAAAATTATCCTCACACATTCACAAATGTGTATTGCATACCTACTAACTATCAGATAATTTATTGCATGGTAAGAACATATTGGAGGGCAAAACAAATACAGTAACTGTCTTTATGTAGTTTACAATACTATACAAGGGAGGATATTACCCTGAATACTGAATGTAACTATGTGTCCTAGGACCTGCCTGCCCTCATTCAGTGCTCCATGAGGCCAATCTCATATATAATTGAAATGAAAAGAAAACAAAACAAAACCTAGCTCCAAAAACACTTATGAGTAGTGGTCTAGAAGGTAATTAATGAGATGCTGGCATTACACATAACACAGCAACACTTGTTAAACATTCCCCTCTAACCACACTTCTCTTTCGCCAAGCTTTCATTCCTATGACTGCTCTATCCCTCAACATACCTCTGCCTATCCCCCACAACATTGCTGCCTCTAGTCTCCCTTCGGGGTCTTACTACCTCTGTCTCATGTACGGCAATTTCATACTTTCATTTCTCTCTTTATTTGAATCCCCAGCCCAATTCTGGAGACATTTTTTAGCTTATTTTTATTTATTCAACAGTTACATTTTATTTCTACATGTGAGGCATTGTTTGAAAAATTTTACAAATATTAGAGTGAAAGGATGGAAAATCTTAACTTTAAAAAAGTTGAAGTTGTTGTATTAACATCATACAAGATATTAAATGCATTTGTAAAGATAGAGAGGATCACCACTTTCTGATAATAGGTTTAATTCTTCAAGAAGATATAGCAAAGTATCTTCCCACTATCCACTATGTAAAGGACCAGGCTTTTCACTCGTCTTCCAGTCCAGATGAGATGTTCTAAGGTCTTTCTCATTCCTAAGGCACATTCTCTCATCCCCCTTCTTTAAAGCTACAGTGATTTCATAGTGGCACAGAGAGGATAATAAAAAAAGAAAAGGGGGGGGGGGAAAAACAGTCTCTGGGTTCTTTTCTCATCCCTGGAGTTAGATAGTGAGATAAAGAGAAAAAGAATTGAAGAAGTCACTTTAGAAAGTAAGTTGGAATTGATTCAGAATGCATGCAGAAAAATTGGCCTTTGTTAGAGAATTCATCATTTGTCATAGTGGAAAAAAAAGAAAAAAACTATTGATGCAGATAACCTACTATTTGGTGGTGAGAAGTGTGATGGCTTTTTTTTTTTTTTTCAATGAACTACAAGCAAAGTCATCAACTGAGAATGTATGTGTAGACAACAGGTTTATTTTTGTGAAGAATTGTGTCAACAAGAAAATTATGTACAAAATAACCTTCTTACATAATCCACGAATCAATCTCCTTAGTTTACTACTGAATAATGTAGATTCTAAGAGCAATGGAAAAATATTAAAAAATGGCATTGCCCTTAAAAAGTGTGGTAGACTGAGTAATGGTCCTCAAGATGTCCATATCCTAATTTCTGGAAACTTTGAATGTCACCTTATATGGTAAAGGGATAAGTTAAGGATTTTTATATGGGGCCATTGCCCTGGATTGGCCTGGATTACTCTTACTGATTAGGGTCAGCCTTAAATGTAGTACCAATTGTTCTTACAAGAAGGAGGCAAGGTGAGATTTGACTATAGAAGAAAAGAAGGCAATGTGATGATGGAAGTAGAGATTAGAATTATGTGCTCTGAAGATGGAAAGGGCCATGAGCTAAGGAATGCAAGAAATGCAGCTCTAGAAGATGAAAAAAAAAAAAAAAACCCTCAAGGAAATGGATTTTCTCTAGAGCCCCCAGAGAGATAGTAGTCTTGCCCTACTGGGAGGGCACCTTGATTTAGGCCAAATGAAACTGATTTTGAACTTCTGACTTCCATAATTGTAAGAGAAAAAAAAATGCATGTCATTTTAAACTACAAAGTTTGTAGTATTTTGTTATAGCAACCATAGAAAACGAATACAAAGACCAAACAAAAATCTAGAGCAAATTTTTTTTTCTTACTTGTCTTGTGGAAAATTTGTTGTTATTCTAGTAATGTGTTGGAGCTGGTTTGTTCCTGCTAGCAAGAGTTGATTGTGTGCATCTCTTCACTTCTTGGTAGCTTGAAATCACCCATAAAGCATCTAAGACTATATATTAGGGTTCCCGCCCACCTCCATCTCCAGAGAATTGGCTGTTGAACAGCATTTTGCTGGTAATTTAGCACATAAGATCACTGTCATTAAATCAGAAATAACACTTAAGAGTAAGCATCAATTTAAATGTACCTTTGTTCCACCCCAATCCTCTCAGTTTGCTTTGCCCCAGATAAAGCAGACAGAATGGATCCCGCGTTACTCTCTCTTTCTGATCCCCGATATTTGTTTTGCCACTTAAACAGTGAGATACAGCCATCATTCTTATTTCCTGACAGTCTGTTTATCACAAAGTACGACAATTGAAATGGCCTTGAGTATTCTTAATTTTTCCATTTTCTCTTCTAAGTTTTGCTCCTTGGGTATTGACTATCCTACCCTAAACCCAGGAGACATTTTTCTCTCCAAATCTTTGTCCAGAATTTTCAATTTATGGAGAGTTTCAAGAGAACTTGGAAAGCTTGTGACAAGAAAACTCCCACTCAAGTATATTTATCTATGTAAAAGAAGCCGTATAATATTAAGGCTTTATGTCAAACTGCAGGAATATAGAAACTTATTGGGCTTTTATTAATCTTTTATATATTTTGCATGTGTCTTTTTGGAAAACTTATCATCTTGATATGATACAAATTAAATAAAAACATCAAGAAATCATTGAATGATTTCTGAATAAAATAAATCCTTTGTTTGCTCAAATGTCCTTGACAATCAGTCATCCCGTGCAATTCAATTTCTACTAAAGCAGACTTATAAAAATAATTTGAACTTCTATCTATGGTGATAAGAATTATTATAAAAAAATGTGCACCATTTCATTAATTCTCTTAATATGTCTTAGAAACTTTGAAGAATTATTTAATGAGTACTTACACAAAATAAAATAGATTTGTTAAATATTTATCTAATTTAGGTTTTTTCCCTAGGTTCCTACACGAAAGCTTGTTACTATAATTCAGGAAATAGAATCCCAAAGGATGTAAACTTTTCATAACTGGCATTGTAACAGTGAATATATCATTCTTTTTTTTTTTTAATATAAGAATAGAACTTGAACTTTGAGTTGTTTTTAATAAGATTGTAAAATGTATGTTTTGTTATTTTAGTCTGACTTCCTTCTGTATTGTCAGACTAATCTACATTGTCTTCATTTCTGTACTTCCTCTTTTCATTTAATAATTTACAATCCAGATTGAGACTCACCACCAACTTAACATGTTTTCTCAAAATTAGTCAAGCATCTGTTATCAAATATATTGGTGTTTTCTCAGCCTTGGTCATTCTTGACTTCCTTGCAATCTGTGTTTCAACTTGGAAATATTTTATTCTCTTGACTTATCTGGCAGTAGGCTCTCCCAAAGAGTTTCATCTATGCCTTTCACGGTCTCTTCTCATGTACCCATAAGTCAATCATTGTTTAGCTATCAGTTTTGTTTTGTTTTTTTAAACTATCTCTTACATATTATTTTTTTTAATTAAGTTTATTGGGGGTAACATTGGTTAATACAATTATATAATTTTCAGTTATACATTATAATTAAACATCTATATATTGTGTGTTTATACCCAAAGTCCAGTTTCTTTCAGCTACCATATATTTGATCCCCTTTACCCACTTCGCCCTCCCCCTCCCCCTATATTTGACCCCCTTTATCCTGACTACCTTCCCCCTCCTCCCATATCCCCTACCCTCTGGTAACCACTAGTCCATTGTCCATGTCCATGAGTCTCTATTTCTTTGTCCTGTTC
>NW_011888929.1:1909401-1924544 GCF_000151845.1 Pteropus vampyrus
TCTTATTTCCTGACAGTCTGTTTATCACAAAGTACGACAATTGAAATGGCCTTGAGTATTCTTAATTTTTCCATTTTCTCTTCTAAGTTTTGCTCCTTGGGTATTGACTATCCTACCCTAAACCCAGGAGACATTTTTCTCTCCAAATCTTTGTCCAGAATTTTCAATTTATGGAGAGTTTCAAGAGAACTTGGAAAGCTTGTGACAAGAAAACTCCCACTCAAGTATATTTATCTATGTAAAAGAAGCCGTATAATATTAAGGCTTTATGTCAAACTGCAGGAATATAGAAACTTATTGGGCTTTTATTAATCTTTTATATATTTTGCATGTGTCTTTTTGGAAAACTTATCATCTTGATATGATACAAATTAAATAAAAACATCAAGAAATCATTGAATGATTTCTGAATAAAATAAATCCTTTGTTTGCTCAAATGTCCTTGACAATCAGTCATCCCGTGCAATTCAATTTCTACTAAAGCAGACTTATAAAAATAATTTGAACTTCTATCTATGGTGATAAGAATTATTATAAAAAAATGTGCACCATTTCATTAATTCTCTTAATATGTCTTAGAAACTTTGAAGAATTATTTAATGAGTACTTACACAAAATAAAATAGATTTGTTAAATATTTATCTAATTTAGGTTTTTTCCCTAGGTTCCTACACGAAAGCTTGTTACTATAATTCAGGAAATAGAATCCCAAAGGATGTAAACTTTTCATAACTGGCATTGTAACAGTGAATATATCATTCTTTTTTTTTTTTAATATAAGAATAGAACTTGAACTTTGAGTTGTTTTTAATAAGATTGTAAAATGTATGTTTTGTTATTTTAGTCTGACTTCCTTCTGTATTGTCAGACTAATCTACATTGTCTTCATTTCTGTACTTCCTCTTTTCATTTAATAATTTACAATCCAGATTGAGACTCACCACCAACTTAACATGTTTTCTCAAAATTAGTCAAGCATCTGTTATCAAATATATTGGTGTTTTCTCAGCCTTGGTCATTCTTGACTTCCTTGCAATCTGTGTTTCAACTTGGAAATATTTTATTCTCTTGACTTATCTGGCAGTAGGCTCTCCCAAAGAGTTTCATCTATGCCTTTCACGGTCTCTTCTCATGTACCCATAAGTCAATCATTGTTTAGCTATCAGTTTTGTTTTGTTTTTTTAAACTATCTCTTACATATTATTTTTTTTAATTAAGTTTATTGGGGGTAACATTGGTTAATACAATTATATAATTTTCAGTTATACATTATAATTAAACATCTATATATTGTGTGTTTATACCCAAAGTCCAGTTTCTTTCAGCTACCATATATTTGATCCCCTTTACCCACTTCGCCCTCCCCCTCCCCCTATATTTGACCCCCTTTATCCTGACTACCTTCCCCCTCCTCCCATATCCCCTACCCTCTGGTAACCACTAGTCCATTGTCCATGTCCATGAGTCTCTATTTCTTTGTCCTGTTCATTTGGTGCTTCTAGGTTTATATCCCACATATAACTGATATCATGTGATTTTCAACTTTTTCAGTCTTGCTAATTTCATTTAGCATGATTATCTCAAGGTCTACCCATGTTGTTGCAAATGGCAGTATTTCATCTCTTCTGGCTGAGTAAAATTCCATTGTTTATATGTACCACAGCTTCTTTAGCCAGTCATCTATCATAGGACACTTTGGTTGCTTCCATGTCCTGGCCACCGTGAATAGTGCTATGAACATCGGTGTTCAAATATCTTTTCGGATATGGGTTTTCAAGTCTTTGGGGTAGATACCCAGTAGAGGGATTGCTGCATCATATGGTAGATTAATTCTTAATTTTTTGAGGAATGTCCATACTTTTTTCTTAGTGGCCGTACCAATTTGCAGACCCACCAGCAGTGTATGAGGGTTCCTTTTTCTCTGCATCCTCTCCAACATTTGTTATTAGTTGTCCTGTTAATTATAGCCATAACAGGTGTGAGATGGTATCTCATTATGTTTTTGATTTGCATTTCTCTAATAGCTAGCGATGTTGAGCATCTTTTCAAATATTTGTTGGCCATTTGTATGTCTTCTAGAGAGAAGTGTCTGTTCAGGTCCTCTGCTCATTTTTTGATTAGATTGTTTTTGTTGTTGTTATTGAGTCATACGAGTTTTGTATATTTTGGATAGTAAGCCTTTATCAGAGGGATTGTTTGCAATATATTTTCCCATTTGGATGGTTGTCTCTTTACCTTGTTGATGGTTTCTTTTGCTAAGCAGAAGCTTTTTAGTTTGATGTAATCCCATTCCTTTAATTTTGCTTTTACTTCCCTTGCTTTTGAGGTCAAATTCATAAAATCTTTAAGTCCAAGGTCCTTAAGTTTTGTTCCTATGATTTCTTCTATGCATTTTATTGTTTCAGGTCTTATATTCAGGTCCTGAATTCATTCTGAGTTAATTTTGGTGTGTGATGATAGACAACAGTCTTTCATTCTTTTGCAGGTGGCTTTCCAGTTTTCCCAGCGCCATTTATTGAAGAGGCTTTCCTTTTACCCACTGCATGTTTTTGATGTTTTTGTCAAAAATTATTTGTTTTTGATTCACTCTGCAACTCTGTGCCTTTTTATTGGTGAGTTCAGTCCATTTACATTCAGGGTGATTATTGAAATATGAGGTCTTCTTATAGCTATTTTATCTTTTGCTTTCTGGTAGCATGGTGTTTCCACTGCTTCCTTGTCCTTGTGTTTCTGTTTTCTTTATTTTGGTTGGCTTTGTGGGTTTTCCCTCTGGTTCTTCTTGTTTTATGTTATATACTTCACTTCTGAATCTTTGGTGTGTGATTGCCATTACAAATATGAAAAGGATAGTTATATATATACAGTTGTCCATTTTCTTCTGCGCGTGCCTTATCTCCTTTCCCTTTACGAATTTGGTTCTTTGAATCTTCCCCTTTTCAGTCATTGTTACCTCAATTTGTCCCTATGTATGCTGAACCTCCATTACTATCTTGCTGTAGCAATTCTCTTTTTATTATTTAAGCTCATAATGCCCTCTTATCAGTAAGGATTGCACTCCTCTGCTACTATTTGCCTGATAGTCACTTTACTCCTGATTATGTTGGTTTTATTTATTTATTTATTTTGTCATTTTGTTTTAAGTGATCTGATTCCTTTCAGTATTTTCTGTAGTGCAGGCTTCATAGTGGAGAATTCCTTTAATTTTTGTATGTTCGGAAAGATCTTAATTTCTCGTTCACGCATAAAGAAGAGCTTAGCTGGATGCATTATTCTTGGCTGGTAGTACCTTTCACTTAATAGTTTAAATATTTGATTCCTTTCTGGCTCATAAGGTTTGTACTGAGAAGTCCAAAGATAATCTAATGAGTTTTCCTTTATAAGTTACCATTTTCTTTTCCCTTTCTGCCCTGAGAATTCTGTATTTTTCGATGAGTTCAGATAACTTTTATACAATGTGTCTTGGTGAAGGCCTTTTTGGGTTGAGATAATTAGGTGTTCTGTTGACTTCTTGAATTCCAAGCTCCAGCTCATTCCTTAGATTTTGGAAATTCTTGTCAACTATTTGTCTGAAAATGCTTTCTAGTCCTTGCTCCTTTTCCTCGCCTTCAATAATGCCCATTATTCTTATGTTTCCTCTCCTGATGGTATCAGCTAGTTCTTGTATTTCTCTTTCATTATTTTTTATTCTTTGGTTTCTCTTCTTCCTTCTGATTTATTTCTAGATTACTGTCTTCAGTATCACTGATCTTTTCCTCCATTTGGTCGACTCTATTTCCCAAGCTTGCTATTTCAGTTTTCAACTCTTGCAGTGTGTTTCTCCAGAAGATTTATTCTGTTCTTTTTGAGGGTTTCAATCTTTTTGCTCTGCTCATCTAGTTGTTTTTCAATTACTGAAATTGTTGTTATGACTCATTTCAGAACTCACTGAATTTTTTCAGCAGTACCATCCTGAATCTCTGTCACTTAAGTCACATATTTTTATGCCTGTAAGCTTATTTTCTGGAGATTTTTCTCTTTCTTTCTGAGATGTCTTGTCATCTTGTTGTTCATGGTGTTTAATGTACTATTTTTCAACCTGGGCATTAATGGAAGTGTATTCTGCTGTTTTTCCAGAAAGAAGATTTATTATATAAAGGTCTTTCTTTAGCCTGCTGCAAAGAAGGCGCTTTTCTTTTGGTTTCCAGTAGGTGGTGTCTAAGCCTCTTGGATCATTGCTTTATATAAAACCTAGATAATGCCTTTTTTATTTTCTTGTAGATATTTAATCATGATCGCTACCTTCAGTTTCAGTCCCTGTCAGTGTCAGCGACAGCCTTGGTAGCATTTGCTCAGATTCCCCTGGGGCTCCGTAGTGTTCAGCCTCAGAGGGTATGGGGAGAGGGACCCTCTGAGTTGGGAGTTGGGGGCTGCAGATCAGCCTTAGTTTTGCAGCCCGGGCCGGTAAAAATCAACTGTTGTTCCTCTGCGGTCCCATCCTGCTTCTGTGTCTTCTTTCCTGATGACTGGGCCCTGCCACCGGCCACGGCAATCTCACAGCAGAGTCCCAGGCAGGGCTGTTCAGGGAAGTCGCTGCATCTTCACCCACACTTCCTCTTGCAGGGAGCTCCAGAGGCTGCGAGAAGCAGCATCTTTATTTCTCCCAGTCCACCGCCCGACATCCGGGCTCTGACCTGTTGTAGCTCTTATGCGCATATCTCACGCTCAGACGTGCTGGTGTGCTGTTTGGGTGTTTTTTATTGAGTTTTAGATGTTCAGCTTCTTCTTGTTTCAAGGGGAGAGATCTGGGGACATCTCTCACTCTGCCATGTTTCCCAGAATCCTCTAGTTACCATTCTTGAAGTGCCCATTCACCCATTTGTCTAGCTCGTTTATACTTGGCATTGTTCCAGAAAAGATTTAAGGACGCTTATCCTTCTCAATGCAGGTGTTTCTCCAGTTTCTACTCCTAAACCCTGTCTATATTTCTAAATATTTTTCTTCAGTTAGCACTTCTGTTTCTGTTTCCAATTTATAATCTTCCCAGAAATTAACTTTTCCAGCTGATGTCTATATTATTAGTGAGAACTCCTTTCTCTAAACATCTAACATACATATTTCTGGGTCAATTAGAATCCTAATCTCATGACCACATAATTATCCACAGGTTTGGCAAGCCCTGCAAATTCTATATCTGCAATGTCATTTTCATTCATCCTTTTGTTTCCACTTCTAACTACAATACTCTTAGCCCTTTGTTCAGATCAGTAGTTTTCAACTGCTTTTTACTACATCTTGAAACTCACTTCAAGAACATTGCCACATTCTAGTTTGTAAAAAGAGGTTGTAAGTACAATGCCAGTGAACTAGCTGTAACACCAATCAAGAAAGCTTACAGAGAGCAAATTCATGAGAGTGGTGTCATTACAGAGATTTAAACTAGAATCTATTTTGATTAATTTTGTTTAAAGTAAATTAGTAACAAATTTGGGTATAGATTTACCACCCACTTATCCTTGGATAAGAGACAACCTGTCTGCTTCAATTTATTGATCTGGACATGGCACTAGCATGGATGCTTGTCTCATAGAGTTATTATGAGGATTAAATGCATTAATACATGCAAAGTAATTAGAACAATGCCTGTTATATAGTAAGCTTTAGTAAAGGTTAGCTATTAACACAGTATTTATGATACAATTCCCACTGCATTTTACGAGTATGTGGCTCCTTGCAGTTAGGAACTACTTTCCCAGACTGCTTCTGTTACTGTAGTATTTGTTGTTGCTTTTATTTCCTGTGTAAATTCAAACTCCTCTGTCTTGATTTGAGGTTTTAGTAGAGAATGGAGGACAGGTCTTAGCATTGGAAGTAGTTTTATATTTTATTACTTGTCTTCAATCACTCTTCATTCAAAATATACTTGAGAATTTTCCAACTGTATTCCTTTTTAGTCCTGTTCTCTCTTCTTGAGATGTCCTCTTAACTCCTTGCTCTGCCTTCAAGTATTGGAATGACTTGCCTAAGATGATACAGCTAGTTACAATAAACAAGAATAAATTACCATATAATAAATGTAATTTGAATTTTATTATAAAAGCATTTTCTTATGTTTGTTCATATTGAAATTCATCTGCCACTTTTATGATACCTATCCACACAACCTTATGATATCTTTATGGAAATTATATTTTTCAGCTTGATATTTTACTACCCAGGAGAGCTCAGTTTCACCTGAAAGTTTGGAGATTTTATTGTTCCCATTTTAAGATACTTCCCATATTAAGATACTTGCCAAAATAACCAACAAATGCTATTCCAAACTCAGCCCCTGTATATTATTCCATTTTGCCAACATGAAGCTTCCCATACCTAAGGCATTTTACTGGCCATGACAAAACATTATTCCTCCAAATTACTTCAATTCACTGTTTCTTTGCCCCTTTGTTTGTTTGATTTAGAATAATATTTAATAATAAAATTTCTCAAAAGCTTTTGAAAATCTATAAAATAACATGTGATAAGCCAACATTTAATAATGTAATCCTCAAATATTTGCATGAGAATAATCTAGGGTGCTTGTAAAAAAAAAAAATGGAAATATTGGGCCATACCCAAGATCTAACCAATCAGAATATTTGGACTGGTCCTAGGAATCAGCATTTTTAACTTCAAAAATGTTTAAGGTGAACAAATTATCAATAAGTATTTATTTTTAGAGACACGGGGAGTGTCTCAGCTCCTCTCTCTCCTCAGAGGATCCCACTTCCCAACTAGAAGTACTAAGAATAATTAAATATAGATGATCTCTCTCTCTCTAAGGGCAAAAGCACTTCCTCTCTCAGGTCCGGTGAGTCATCAAGCCCTCTTAGAACCACAGTAAGATAGCATGCAGACTATGCTGTGTCTTTAAGAATGTTCTCCGGCCTGTAAAGGCTGCATCCTTTAGGAAATTCAAAATAAATAAATAAATAAATAAAGTCCAAGACCCACTCTTTCCCTGAGAGGTCTCAGAGAAACTAGATCATCAAATGCACCACCTGAACTCCACTCGTGGGGCAAGTCTGTTCCTGCTATTCCTCAGAGAAGATTGGAAGAAAGGTAGTTTAAGATGTATGTACAAGATGGCCTCATGCTATAAATCTCAGGAACCTGCATTTTCCATAACATTTCCCAGACATTTCATGTAGTCAGTACAATTGGGAACCATTGCTTGCCAACATGTTTTTTCTAATGTTACATAACTCTTTATATTTTTAAAGCTCTTCTTTTTACCAGACAGAATTTTTAAACAAAAAGTGAATGAAAGACTATACAGAATTATGTTTTCAGCAAGAATCTTGCTAAAAAATCGGATTCCTGGGTCTTTCCCTTAGATATTCTGATTCAGTAAGCATGCAGTGGACACTAGAGACATTTATTTTTGATTACATCACTAGAAATTTTTGTGTTCAGTCAGTTTAGAGAGTGTCTGACATTTTATTTTATTTCAATAAGCAACTACAGCTATAGTAATTGTCAAATGATCACAGGATTTCTTTAGTTGGTCTATTGCCTCTGGAATATTTTTAAATGCATTTAATTTATAGTTTTGAATCACCTCTAAGGTAATTGTTGAAATTTAGATTAATATGCTATTTTTGGAGTATAGTTAAGCTGCCATAGGTGCCATAGCTCTTTTTACTTTATTTAGACAATCTATTATTAATAAAATGCCCATTTTTTTTTTATGGTTACCAGTTTTCCTTATCTTTCCTTGCACTGCTGTTTTTAATATGATATACCTGAGCATACAATGATGTATTTAAAAATAACCTTAAATCTCCCTATGAATTTTAAAAGACTCCCTTTTTCTTTTTTCATTTAATTCTCACATTTTTCTCGGTTAATTTGTCTATAATTGAATAACTCTATGGTGAATATTGTAAGGTTTGCCTTATTCTGAAAGGATATTAGATTTATATTCTTATTTATATCCTTTATTGAATTATATTCTTATTCTGTGATCACTTTTACTACACAGTGCTAAAAATCACATTCAGGTTACTGAAGATTATAAAATTATTTCTCTGAAAAATAATTTGTAATATTTAGAGAACTATTTCTTTCACAGTTGACCCCAATGAGATATTTTGCAAATTTATCATAAAATAACAAGGCTGATTTTTTAAAAACAATTGTACTGAATCTCATATATTCCAGTGAATGTTATGTTCTTCTCAAAGTAGGCATACTGGAAGGCAATTTACTTATACCAATATAATCTTGCCATTATTCAAAATATTTTAAAACTCAATGAGTCATCTTACTATTTTATAACCCCTGTCTTTCAGTGCTGTGGATGGGAGATAGCAACTGCATAGGTAGAAGGCTTTATATGATTCATGTTTTTTCCTATGCACCAGGAACTGTGTTGAAAGCATTTTGTACATTCTCTCATTTAGTCCTCATAGCCAAACAGCATTTTGAGCTTATCTTTCTTTTATAGTTACATAGTTTTATAGTTTTATATAGTTTATACAGTTATGTAGTTCTTTTATAATTATATAGTTTTCTCTTATAGCTTAATCTGCCATTAAGACAAGAAATGGGTCCTTTTACCTATGTTTATATGACTCTAAAGAGTACACCCCTAAATGTTATACTTTATTGGTCAGTTACCAGCTGATTAAGAGACTCATCCAAGGTCATAGTTGGTGAGAACTAGAGCTCTAATTTGCAGAGTGTGATTTTTCCTCTGTACCATTACGTTTTCCTTATGATATCAATGCCATATTGGGGTCTTGGATGTAAATATTACCTAAAATAAGTTTCAAAGAGTGTGTGAGAGATGATCCTCAATATAAATAGGATGCCTACTACAAAAATAATATTTACGTCACAATTTTAGTGAAAAAGATGTTATGAGGTTTTTCTTTTAAATTCATCAAGAAAGAGATAATCCATCAAATTTATAAAATTAGAGTGTAAGAAGTAACCCATATAAATGGAATTGGGGTTATGCTGATCTTTGGGAATGATAGAATTCATCTATAGAGAATGTAAGGTTACCTGCTACATAGCATATTAATTATTTGAAAAATATCTGTCCAGAGAATATATAGCTTATTTTTCTTAATAATTAGTAGTGTGTAGCATGCTTTTTTCCTTTAAAAGCAAGTTTTCTTCTAAAATGTCAGAATGCTAAATAATTTAATTATAAAGAAAAAGAAAATGAAGAATGTGTCAAACCCAGAATCCCAAAGAATCTCTCTCACACACACTGATTTAAAAATAAATTAAAGCCACATAAAGAAATACTTTGCTGTCATCCCGACATCATAATAATCAAATATATGTAGTACAGACCCTATAGATGACTAACTTAACTCACATGTATAAATAGCTACTCTACCAAGTTGGTAACTGTCACAGGCCCTTCTAATTTTGTCTTTGTTTATGCGAAAGACATATCCTCAAGGAACTTTTAAAGAATTTGAGGTTCAGAATTGAGTGAAAGCAGAAAACAAATTAAAAAAAACAAAACAAAAAACAGTCAGAACAATTTAGAGGCTCTGTCTTCAGAAACTGACTCTCAGGTGGATCTGGCCAAATGTAACAAGCCCACTGTCTGCAACCTCTCCCTTCTCTATGGACGATACTTACACCACTCAGGCTAAAACTCCATCAATTAAACAGTCACTTAGGTGAAGAAGCTTTATATTTTAAAAAATGAAATGCCACAGAGAAAATTAGAGATCGGTAATTTTTGCTTTAGTGTAAATTAGTTAAATCATATAATTTTTGCTTTTAAGATTTTACTGAGACAACTTTCCAAAGAGAAAGGTGTATGGGCTGTATGGAAAAAGAGTTAAATAGGATTGTGAAAGATAATAGGAGGGAATTTGTCATCATTTTTAAAACTTATATACGTGTGTGTGTGTGTGTGTGTGTGTGTGTGTGTGTGCGCGTGTGTGTGTGTCTCAGTGGTGTCAGGAGGCGAGCTTCTGAGGTAATTATTTTGAAATTCCAGTTCTGCCTCATTTTTAACGATGTGACCAATTCTTTCTAAACCTTGATTTCTTGATTCATATAATAGTGATTATATCTATCTTGAAATTTGAAATTGTTTTAAAGATTATATGTCAAGGATGTAAAGAGAACAGAGACTAACTTCACAAGGCCATCAGGAGCATTTATAGAGTGGAGTTGACATTTGACTGAGGTGTTGAAAAAGAAAAGCAGTTTGTCTATTGTCCCTATTCTAGGCTGGCATTATAGACAGAGGAAAAACACATTCGAAAGAACTAGGGAAGAAAAGTAAATAAAAAGAAGTGAAATAAGAAAAAACTTTAGCTTCCAAGTTTTTGTTTGTGACTTACTCTGCATCTATGAAGAAAGCATGAATAAGAAGAAAAGGTGATTTATTTTAGTCTCCCTTTTTAACTAATCAACAAGGATCCTTGCTTCTAAGACCCAAAACCTCAGATAGCTATGTTAGTAGTGAAGATCACTTGTTATGAACTAGATAGTATTTTGTGAGTTAAAAAGCAGCCAAACCATTTCTTACAATTTTTTATGGAAAAAAGTGCATTTGGCTCCAAAACATCGAATTACTGAAGAACACATGGCACACAGTCCATTCATTATTTATCATTGTGGAGAAGAGCACGACTCTGGAGTCAGACTTTCTGAATTCAAATTCTAGTGGTAGCATTTAATAGCCATGACTTTAGACAAGTTTTCATCTTTTCTGATTTAGTTTCCTCAAAAGTAAAATGGGAATAATTATTAGACCAATTCAAAGGGTTATGAGGGTTAGAGTTGACATATCTATAGGATTTAGACAGGTACCTGGTTTATAGTTAACCTCATTTAAGGAATGGGTACATTTTTTATACCCATTACTAAATATATTAACTATATTATCATTATACCTTGAACAATGATTAGCACATTACCTGAAATGTCATACTAGGCCTCTAATTATAATTTTAGGTTTTCATTTATTTCTACAAGATTAGAAATCTTATTAAAAAGATGGAAAAAATGAAAATGAGTAGATTATAACCTACAAAAGGATTCACAAATCCAGTTACCAAGTTATCAAGATTTTTTATAAAATAGAAGAAATTAGATCTTACAGATCATATTTGCATCTATCATTAAATTGTTTACTTCCTCAAATCTTGCTTTACTAAACCTATTTAAGCTTGTAAAACAAGCAGATTTGTCTAGCTAGGATAAGGTGATGTGTCACTTAAAAAAAAAAAAAAGATTTCCAAAGACATTAGTGTTAGAAATTTCACATTTGTGTAGCCAGTCTGTTTGCAATTAACACTATAGGTACAGTTCTGCTTCTGGTTCTCTTCTGAAAACATTTATTCCCATCCAAACACAACTAGGACAGTTTGCAAAGATGGACTCTCTTTCTGTTATGAATCCACTTCTGACTCATTCTCTTCTTTTTAAAAGGAAAGAAAAATATATCTTTTACAGTCTCTTAAATACCAATTTCTAGTTGCTATTGCTTTTAATATGAGTAGTTATATTTAATAATTATATAATCAAGTTGACCTTTGAACAACAATGTATTTTCTCTTTCTTATGGTTTGTTAATAACATTTTCTTTTATTTAGCTTTTTTTATTGAAAGAATACAGCATATAACACATATGAAATACAAAATGTGTTAATTCAGTTTATGTTATTGATAAGGCTTCTGGTAAACAGTAAGTTATTAGTTATGCTTAGGGGGAGTCAAAAGTTATATATATATTTCGACTGCATAGGAGGTGAGTGCCCCTAACCCCTGCATTGTTCGAGAGTGAACTGTATATTTATTTGGTGATCAAACACTTTTTGTCCTTTATTGTGGCTTCATACTGGATAATATATTCAACAAAGAAAGATAATAAATATACTTGTTAGTGTGGTCCTATTGTTGTGTCCTATTGCCAAGACATACAGATTCTTTTTGTGTAAAGATAAAAGCGAAAATTCCAATACATTGTGATTTATTCCTCATCATTAACAGGCTTAAGATAAGAATTTCCGTTTCATCAATGTTAAAGATTTTAAGATAAATCTCTGTAGTGACCAAAGAATAAATAATACTATAGTTTATTAATGGGTTAATCCAGTTTTAAAATATTTTATCTTTTTTTTTTTTTGTCACATACACATGTAAACAACTGTATAGAATCAAAAACTGGTAAATTCAATTTTTCTCTCCAAGTGATATTAAAGTCTGAAAATACCTATGAGGATTTAGGGAAAATTCTGAAAGCTATATGTTTTCTCAGTCCTGACTAATGATAAATTCTTGAATGAATAGGAAGATTAGTCATTATTCTATGCTGTATGTATAATTTGTGCTCAATAAGTAGCCCTTATCATTTGATTTGTAACAGACTAGGACTATCTATGTACATGAACCTGCCATGATTCAAGTCAGTATGAAGCTTAACTAAGTATAAGGCATTATTCTAGTCACCATTAAATTATCCACCTCACTAGGGAAACAACATATGGAAACACAGCATTAAATAAAATATGACTAAGATGAGAAATATAAATAGTAAATGCTATAAAAATTTATAAGTGGATTTACTGTAGTTATAGAAGGTATTCCAGAGGAAAAGAAACTTAATCCAGCCTTGTTAATGGAGAATATTTGAGTGAATACATAGGTTGATAAATTTAATATAACAAATGAAAGAGTGAGTGCCATTTCAAAGACAGTCTAACCACAGCAATGGGCTTATTATAGTCAAGTTGAAAAATTACCTTTGGAGTAGAGTTTTACAGCTTTCTGTGCTAAAATAAGGAGTTTAAATTGCATCAATAAGGCAATGGGGATTTACTGACTTCTTTTTCAAAAGTAAAATAAATGATGATAATGCTATTTTACAAAGATCAAGATGTAGTCATTGTACAGAATGTCTTGGATGGAAAAGATAACAGAATCAGGGACCAAGTGTGCCAGAGCTCAGGATCAATTTAGTGAAGGCTTGAATTAAAAGTACGTCTATGAAAATAACTAGGAAGAAACATGTACAAAAAATAGAAAGAATATTATGAAATGTCTTTGTTTGCTCCTGAAACACTCTTAAACTTCAAATGAGAAGCAAAGGAAATATTTATCAAAACCAATCCAAGATAGTAGATCATATTTTTAATAGAAAAAAGAAATCAAGTATTCAGTAGAAGAAACTTATGGACCATGGAATCCAGGCTAACCCCAAAAGTGGTATGTAGCCAGATAGAATTGAATAAATTTATGTTCAGGCACTGAAGGTACAAAGAAGAATAAATGTTATTTCCTCATTGCTAGAAACTGCAATGCAATGAAGAATATACACAAGTAAACATCATTAAAATGCAATGAGAGCAGTGAGATATGCACTAAAATAATGGTTTGAACTGTGAAAACAAAGACTAGTGTGAAATCAATTCACCTAAAAATGTAAAAATGGGGAGATGAAATTTAGGTATGATTTTGAAAGCTGACTGATAGTTTATAAATAAAAGAAAAAGTTAAAAGAATTACAGAGAGAGAGACAAAAGCATGTGGTTGTAAAATATCGTGTGGCTACAGTTTGTGACTTGCAAGGAGCACAGCTGCTAAATAGAAGACTAACCACAAAACTGTGAAGAGGTTTGAATGCAGTGCTAGGGAGTTCAGAATTTATTTTAAAAACTATTAAGTAAACAGAGTATTTTATGCAGGGAATTAGCATTAGTTTTTTTTGTTATCGTTGTTTGTTGTTCTTTGTTGTTTATTTGCTCGCTTGCTTTCAAGACAATAACTCTGGTAGTAATACAGAGTAATACAGACAGAACAACAGATTCAAATGTTGATCTCAAGTCCTGAATGGCTTTTTGGAAAGAAGAATAGATAGACATTTGCCACAGCTCTATTCTTCTATAGACTAATGAAAGCCAAATGAATATGAAAAGTCCAGGTTTCTTTTGGACATGCAAGTAGAGTGAGGAATTAAAACAGTTGTACAGAAAGATGTTTTTGCCTAGGACAATGTGAGAGTTCAAAGGACAAATTATAAAAACATCAAAGGAGAAAGACCAAAGGAGAATTAGGAGTAGGAGTGGGCTAGATGAGAGAGTTCAAATTTGATGATGATGGTTTTGACCAGTAAAATAATTGGAATAGCTATACATAAATAACTATAATACAAGGTAGAACATAATTAATATCATTAAAAGTGAAAACATCATGGTAATTCAAAAGTAGGAGATAAGATTTCCTGCTGAGGGAATTACAGAAGTTTTTTTGGTTTTTGTTTTTAATGGGACAGGGGTTGTTTTTTGTTTTTCCTCCTTCTCCTTTTTACCTGCAATATAATTTGAAGTGAAGTTTATTAATAAAATGAATTTTAGTGTGCATGGGATGAGATTAATGTATTTTTAGATAAAGACCAACAGCATGTGTGAAGGTTCACAATCAGTTAAGGATAAAGTGTATGTTGAAAATAGCAAGCATTACTGATACATAGAACATTGGATGCATAAAAGGAAAGAGTGAGTAGTAAAGTTGAAAAGATAACAAGACTAAAACATTGAAGTCTTTGAGTGGAAAACTAAGAAATGTAGACATAAATAAATAAAGAGGTTCATGACGTGCTTTTAACAGTTGCAGTAACTCTACTGCAGTAATCTCTCATTTCTCCGGTTTTGTCTTCCTAATTTAGAGAAGATGTTATCTGTCTTGATAACATGAATATTTAAATTGAAGATCATTCAACATCCTGACCTCTGTTTCTTGACCTTGCTTCCCATTAAATTGTACTCCCTCTCACTTTAGCCATTCATTATAAAGTCTATAGCCTGAATTTTGCCATTACCAATCATTCTGCCTTTATCAAAATCTCAATTTTAAATAAACAGCTCTCTGCCCACAGGCTCTTTTCTGTCCAAATAATTCTATTTAGCACTTTCCACTCAAACAATTCTTCAACCCCTCAGACTCTCCAATCTTTTGATCAACCACTATTTATTTCATTGTACATCACACTCTCATCTCTTCGAGTGCCTCTCTTTCTAGCAGAGGTTACGTAGTAACCCATTAGAAACACTTTTTTCTGTGTACAATCTCAGCTCTGTATCTCCCCAATCTCTACCATATTCTACTCACTTGGCAAATCTCTAAATCTCAATCTCAGCCTTTGT
>NW_011888929.1:1926484-1945618 GCF_000151845.1 Pteropus vampyrus
CATAAAGTCCTGTGATGAGGCTGTGATAATTTATATTCCCCCTCTGGAAACATGTATCTTTTGAACCACATTATTCATAGAGCTTTTGAAATCAAGAAGAGTTTATAAAATAAAATATGTGGATTGTTTACAGAGCAAACCAGGGCAGTTCCTGGTATGTTTAGCATTTCAAATTGAGTGCTAATAGCAGGAATGCCTGCATTCTCAATAACAAAACTAAGTTAGAAAACAATCTGTGCAGATTAAAATATAAAAATAAACTTTCAACAATAATTTAAAACAACCCATTTGTCACATTTTTCCCCAGAGTTATGCAACCAGGCAGCCAGTCCACTGAGCTGGCAGAACTACTTCCTCAAGGGTATTTTAAGCCCTTGACTTCTTGGTAATTACAGTCTGAATAGGTAGACAGCTATGGATAAGAAACTCTTCTGGAAGAAACAGTCTCTGAAGAATGTTAAAAATTTAGAAATGAAAGGCAATGTGGGCAAACATAGGTAATTGCAAGTGACAGAAGTTTGTTTGCTCAAGTCAACCTAAATAAGGGACTTTTGTTTTCAGGAAATATGTGACGTGATATAAGAAAGGAGGTGTTTGAGAAATCCAAGATTAGGGTCTGGCATATGGCATGACTTCATGGGGACTGAGGCTAGAAGGTAGCTGAATCCAAATAGTTCTAGGAATCTTAGCAATAGGAGTGTATACCTATTCCTTCTATTTCTTTCCCAGTAATGTGACTCAGCTATTATACACAGCTTTTCTACTCTCCAATTGACTTAGTCTTTCTCTCCGATTCAAATATATCCTTCCTACCATGTAGGTGTGTTTGTGTAGGAACTGCTTCCTCATAACGTAGGTTTATGCCACCTTTATCTGATTTTTGTATCTCACTGAATGCTTTTAGTTTCTCCTAGAAAGGACTACAGATTTAGCAATTTATGATTAATGTGTTTAATGATGTGAGAAAAGTCCACCATAGTTTTTACTTTCTCTTTTCAATGGAAAAAAATATGCTAGTAGAAATAAATATTTGAATGAACTAATCAAGAATATAGTTTCTAATGAAATCACAATAGAAAAGAATTAACTGATTAAGGTAGAAAATTCCCATAAAATGATTTAGAGATTTTCAAAGTGTTTAATTAATGAATCAAGTATTAATATGTCATTTGGAACCATTATATTTTTATTTAATTTCCTGAGATAGTATAGTTTTTTGCCCTTACTGGGCCCAGTCAAACTAGCTTTCATAGAAGGATACTTGGCTGTAGAAATGAGGACTTAGTTAATCAATACTCACACAGTTGTTGTTATACTCACATAGGTCTTGAAAACATCTCATAAAAGTATCACAATTTTTAGCAAGTACCAAATTTCTCTCTTTTCCTTTTTTAATATTCTAAAGGCACATGCATAGGACAAGAACACACACCCTTCAAAAAATCAAATAAAACTTAAGTTAAAACAAATTATCCATTTTTAAATATTTTAAATACGATTACATGCCATTTGACTAGTATATGTTCTGAAGTCTTAGGTGATTTCACCATTTTGTGAACATCACAGACTATACCTAAACAAACTTAGATGGTATAACCAACTACAGACCTAGGTTGTATGTATAGTCTGTTGCTCCTAGATTACAAGTTTGTATAGCATGTTGCTATGTAAAACAACATGAGGTTAAATCAAATGCAAGAGAAAATGATGCAATCAAGAGACTAGGCAACCCAAGATATATTGAGGCTGCTGTCAGCATAATATGGCATACTGCTTTATAGTTAACTTTTTTTAAGTAGGAAAAGTACACTCTAAAATAACAATAAAAAGTATTGTATAGTAACCACATTAGAAACATAGCAGTTTATTATCATTATCAAGTATTATATGCTGTACATAACTGTATGTGCTATACTTCTATATGACTGGCAGTGCGGTAGATTTATTTACACCAGAATCACCACAAACACATGAGTAATGTATTGGGCTATGACATTATAATGGCTATGACATCACTAGGTGATAGTAATTTTTCAGCTCCATTATAATCTTATGGGGCAACTGTTGTATATGGGGACCATCGTTGTCTAAAACATCATTATGCAACAAATGACTACAATGGACTTATTACAAAACTATGTATGTTTTTGGTTATGTAGGTATATTTATAGAGAAGTTTCTGTAATTTTATTTGTGAATAGATATTTATGAAAATGGCAAACATATTTGCTTCTCTAAAAAAGGAAAACTTTTCCACATCTTATTCAAATTGAATATTCAACCCTTCATTATCAAATTTTTTGTTTATCTAGCCTATTGTTTTAAGCTAGAGGGCATATATGTTTGTTCAGCAAAAATATATAGCTACTTTCTTTAGTCTTTACTTGTATAAATTTTTTTCCAAGTTATTAATACAAATGGAATGAGCCCTCAGATAATGGTGGAAGAGATGGGTATATTTTCCTATTATCACAGTGGCAAAAACAGAAGATAATACGTCTTAAAATTCAGTAATCAGAGGAAAGCAATTATAGTGTGAGGCAGCCCCTTGGTCAATTTATTCTTGATGCTTGGGAATGGGAAAAAAATCTATTGGTTTCTCTTATTTTCTGAATATATAAATAATGATGAAAAACGTCTTCTAATAATAAACTTCTCTAGTTCTTTTCAGTCTCCCTAGATAAATAATCCTTATAATGGTGCATTTATTTTACGATGATGCCTCTTGTCAGGAGATCCTTCAATCTGTTTATTTACATAACAATGACTCACCTCAAGAAACTGATTCAGGGTAATATACACTTTTTGAAATGAGAAAACAATATGTTGTCTATCTGTCTAGGCTTGTGAATTTGTTAATTATCAGGGAATTAAATTATTAGGGAATTAAAAAGAAGGCACCTGGATACTTTTCTAAATAATTAAAATTTTTAAAGACTATAATTTTTTAATTTATTTGAATATGGTAAGTAAAAATAAATATATTAATGTGCAATATATATTCCCTACCATCATACCACTAGACTTCTAAACCCTCAGTGACATTAGTTTTCTTATTATACACAAGAAAAAGATCCAGAGAGGTTCTGTGACTGCCTCAATGTTTCAACAGAGCCAGGGCTAGAGTTAGGATTTGCATCATTTATCTACAAAATCACAGGTTATGTCTGAAAGGATGACATGTTCCACATATAGTGCAATATCTGCAGGCTTAAAGTAAACAATTTAGTCATTATCTTTTTCCCTTTCATTTTCTCTTTCATTTATTTTTATTATCATCAATATTTATTGTTATTATTTAGTTGAGTTTTTATTTCCTTAGCAGGGGGCTTACAAGACATAATAAATATATATTTATAATCAAATTCCTAAAGACAGTAAAAAAAAAGTAACAATTACAAATGAAACATATATGAAAATTAAGAACTATAAAATAAAAATAATGTAGAGAACTCTGAGATGACATATATTTCTGGTGAAATAAACAAAAAAGTCCCCAAGACATTTTATTAAATAATTTCAATGCATTTTAATGGGCAAATCATATAATGCAAACTTTAGTTCAGTTCATAGGTCCCTCATTGTGATGCTTATCCTTGGTATAGCTTCATTACATTTATTGCGTTCAATTTATGAATATATAATCATTGATAACAATGTGTATGTATAATATTAACTCCAGGTACTATCTTTAAAGAAAATCAGATGCCTATTGATTGTTGAAGTTATTTTTCCAAATGAGTGTTAATGCAAATTTATCAAGCTACTACTGAGGCATCTTAATAAGTGAATAATAAAACATAATATTCCTAGATGTTATTTATCATCTAGTTCCTGCTTATATTTGAAATTTCTCTTACTACTCTTTCATGTTCAATGTAATAAAATTAAATTTCTGATAAAATTTTAGATAGTCTCACTTCCATGTCTTTACTAACACTGCCTTCTCCCTGAGAGTCACTAAACCTCCACCATCATATCTTTAATTACAGTCCCACTGTCACAATGGACTTAAAGCACTTCCCCCATTTTTCTCAATTTTACTAGTCAGTAATCTCTGTTCCTCTCAACTTTCATAATATTTTATCTGTACTTTTTTATTTCATTAATCCTCTTTTATTAGGAAATATATAATATGTTACATCCTCTGTTAGGATTTACATTCTCTACCATAATGTATGATGTTTAAAAATAGAAGAAATCATATATATATTGTTTTGTCTTGTCCTCTATTCCATCACCACTCCATCTTGTCCTTTGCCTAATTTAGAATATGATAGACTCAAAATCCAGATAGGTTATGTGATACAACCTGATGTTGTGTCACCACTGGTTATGCTGAGCTCAATGAGGTATCAGTCAGAAATCTTTTGGCTGCAACTGAGAAACCCAAATTGAAATAACTTAAGCAAATAAAAAATTCACTTTATTTAAAAGAGAAAATGGCAAGAAATCAAATCTCAAGTAGAACTGACATGCCACCAGAACTCTCTCTTTCCAGCCCTCTTCTATCTACATTGGCTTAATTCTTTTTGATGGCAGATTAACCCCTTCTACCAGTGGAAGCTTCACTGTCTCTCGAACATGCAGTCTCTTTTTGGCCACCAAGAAGCAACTGAGATTTAGATTCCTGATCTCTAGTTCAAATATCCAGCCTCAACTGCTCATGAATGAATCAAACACTGTGTACAGGCAATGGGGTTATCTAACTGGCCAAGCTCGGGTCTGATGCCCATAAAAAGTTAATAACTACAGCCAGAAAGGTGAACTTATAGGAAGACAGTAGTTCCCATTCAACTCACATGGTTAGAAAAGATGGAAGAAGCATTTCTCAAAAAGAAATACTCAGAATATAATAGCTATTTTTGGAATACAAGAAACAGATGTTGAATACAATTGATAAAAATGTTGAAGACAAACATGTAAATACTCATTATTTGGACATAAAAAATGATCAGCCAAACCTTTTTAACCAATTTTTAATTCAAATTTTTAAGATTTACTGGATATAAATTATTGACCATACTATGAAATGACTATTACTATGCGTATCAGACAGAAATGTCACTTGAAATATTTGTTATCACATGGACACTGACCAATCAGAACTGATTACTAGACAATTGGGGGGGGAGGGGAAACAGCACTGATGTGAGTATTAGTACATACAAATTGAATATAATTTGCCCTACTGTTAGGGCAAGTCACTAATAAATGCAATATGATTATAGACCCTCTGTGTACCATTTTATCAGGCATTTTAGTCTGCTATACTCTAATCCTAAAAATGGCAAATAATATGATAAAAATAAAAATCAGTATAGGTCCAACTTTGAATTTCTTTAATGTACATAAAATCACTTAGAGAAACTATTAAAATACAGAGTCTATACCCCCATCTTCAAACATTATTTACTATTAGGCTTGGAGTTGAACCCAGTAGCACAAAATTTTAGTAAGGTTTTCAGATTTTTCTGAGGTCATTGGCTCTCCGTTCTGCAATACACTTGGAGAAACACTGCTCTAAATTTCCACTTACGGAAAAGCACCTTGGTTCTTTGTAAGTAATTGGAATAAATAAGAAAACCAACAACCATGAAGACATAGAAGGGGACTAATGTGCTCTCAGCTGGAAGGCTTCTGTTTATTAGGAATTAGGGTAATTTGGGATCATTTTCTAATGGCATGTAATCCCAAAGTAGGGCAACCAACTAATCTGAAAGATACAGATGTGAGAAAAGAGATGAAAATACGGTATAATGTTTCTTGAGCATATTTACCTTGATACTAAGGGCTATCAAGAAATAAGAGATATGCTGACTGAAGAAATAAGCCTAATAATCTTATCTTTAACTCTGTATCTTATAGGATTGTTTCTTTTTCCTTTCATTAGCAAACTATACCCAACAAAAGAAACTAAAGCTAAGCTGCATATGACTTGAGATATTAAAAATTGTAGCTGAAATAAACCAAGTAGCCAGGCTAGATAATCAATGATTGATGTAGTATATGTGGTATGTCTGGACTGTTATACTCTGTGATTGAAATCCCCCAACGGAGTGATGTCAAGAAAATAGCTATGGAGTTAAGGTCAGAAAACTCTTATATTTGCCCTATTTCCACCAACAGCTTTCTACATGACCTTGGGCCACTTACATGATTCCTTTGACTCTTAGCTCTTTCATCTTTAAAAGGAAGAAGAAATTAAGCTAAAGAAAACTTTATTTCTAATCTAATTATCCCATGAAACAAAGCAAAACTTAATTCCTGAATGTAATCAATTATTAAAAAGTGAGACATCTCTCATCTGTCCTTATATCATAACTATCAAAGTAAAATTAAAGAGAACTAGTTATTTCTTACTGTGCAGCTCAAAATTAGGTAATATAATTTGAAGCCTCTTATTCAAAACTTTTAATTTTGTTTTTAATATCTAGTTCAGAAATTAGCAAATTTCTTGGACCCTGGAATAAGGCTTAACACTATCTTTGGCCAGATAGGAATTATTTGAAGAACACCAAAAGGCACAACCTGGACAAAATTACTTCACAGATACTACCAGGAGTGGCTATCCTTTAAGTCGTTCTTAAGGATTAAAGCTATAAAGAATGTCTTCTTTGCAATCACAAACATTATCCAGAAGAGAAGAGAGAATACATGGATTTGGCTCCTATTAGCCAATAATATCAGTAATATCTTGGTAATATAAAGACACAGATCCAGGTTTTGAAGAGCCTGAGATGTATAATTATGAGACTCTCTTTAATTAAAAGTATACAAAAGCATTAATATAAAAGTCGATTCTCAAGGGAATTTTTATTTAGAATAGAAAAATGAATCGAAACAAATTACTGGAGCTTTAGAGGTTCAGGTCCCTTTATTCTGAGACCTCTTTAAACAATTTACTAAAAATGATTACATAAAAATATCTTCTATGGGCGAGGCAGATAAGGGTATAGGGGTTAAATATTTTGTGACAGAAGGAAATTTAACTTTGGATGGTGAACACACAATGCAATATACATATGACGTTAGTATTGAATTGTACACTTGAAACCTATTTGATTTTATTAACCAATGTCACCCTGATAATTTTAATTAAAAAAATGTTTTCTAAATTCAACCTTACTTTTACTGCCCTTCTACAACATTTGACAGTATTCAGCAACTGCCAGCACTCACAGGGATTTGTGCAAGTAACAGTATTAAGTTTAAAAAGCATCGTGATAAATCATGTATTATTAAATCATCAGTTTAACAGGCAGACAAGGAACAAGAATATTACAGAATGAATGTTGAGATCCGATGAAGAGATTAGAAGCTGACTTTAGGGACTGCTTCAGATGGGTAGTCAAAGGTAGCCACTGGACAGGATGTCTGGGAGTCTTCATATGGGGGCTTAACTAGTATGAGGATGTTAAAGATAAACTTCTCATCATTGGATACACTCAGAGAGATATCACTAGCACACCAAACCCTGCTATGAAAGAGAGACACAGGAAAAAAAGAAGACAGGAGGAAATAAAAGAAAAGAATTTGGAAAATGTTGTGGTAGAGCAGAAGGAGGATATGAAAAAAAGAAATAGAGAGAAAACATTAGAAAGAGATAGAGAAGTGCTTAACCATCTGTTATGAATGAAATGATAGTACTAATCACTCAGTTCACTTACTGTATATCAGGCTCTTGGCATGCAGTGAACATAAAACTGGGAAAAAATTGAGGGAATTAACCTGTTAGGACAGAACATTACATTAATGATAAATTCTCTCTATTCCCTCGGTTTAGAAAAATGAGACACAGGTCACTGACCTGTCAGAGATGGTACAGTCTAGTCATTAGCAGAGCCAGATCCAGAAGCCTAATCTCTTTGATGAGAAAACATCAATGATATTTTCTCTGGCTGCTTTTCAGAAAAAATAAAAAAATTAAAAAAATTAAAAAAAAACATAATCTTTCTGTCCTCGGTGAATTTAAACACTTTCCATCTGAAGTCATCCACATTCTTCCTTCAAGGCCCATCTCAAATCGATAATGAAGGAATGAATAAATAAAATAATTAATTATGAATGCATAAAAGTTTTGGGGGTTTTTTTGCCAAAGGTAACCTTTTCTGCTTTTGCATGTCCAGTGTATCTTGCCTGCATATTTTAGAGCATTTATCTTACTCTGCCTGAGTTTCTTTCTCTCCTCTTTCATCCCACACACACAAAGAATTACACACAGAGCTATATGTGCAAATATGTCTATAAACAAAGACACCCCCCAAAACCCACACAAAATCCTCAGAAAAGCATCTGTTCTGTGCTAACTCATAACTGTGTTGTCTATGGTACTTTACACATAAGGATTTCCTAAAAATTATTTTTTGGGAAGAAATTAGCTCCAGGGCTGCCTGAGGGCACTAGGCACTGGAATTCACCTGGCCTCAGCTAGTGCACTATTTTCTGATAGGTGAAAATCCTATCCAATCTCATGGCTTTGACTGCCATCTAAGTGTATATATAACTTGTCCAGAACTTATCCTGAGCTTCCTTCTTTCATTGCATTATCTAGTCAGATCCCTCCTTCTGAATATCTTATAGGTATTCAACTAAATACTTCTAAAATGAAAGTCATCAGCTTTCATTTTATATATGTATCAGCAAAATGTCAGTCCTCTATTCAAAACTCCTGTGACTCCTGATTATTTACAGATTAAAGTTTGAATGTTTTACTTTGATGATCAAGTCTCTCTATTTTTAAACTTTCTTTATATTTCCCAAAGTGCCTAGATTATTTCCCTTCACATTTCAATGTGCCAGAAAAACTGGTATTTTTATTTCTGGTGATTTCCCATCTCTCTATCTTTATTCCTACAGTTCCATTTACTTTCTTTCCTATCTTTTCCTGTATTGCTGTATTCTTATATATTCTGCATTCTTATAACCATTCTTATAATCCCCTCAAATGCTTTAAGAATACCTCGTTCATGGCACTTATCACTTTCTATCTTGCATTAAAATTATTTTGATATATAGTTTTGATAATTTTACAATTATTTTGAGTATTTTTTGTTTCTTTTTAAGAATACACTTGTCAAGAGCTTGAGCACACAATCCATGGCTGATTTATCTTTATAATGCCCACAATGCCTAGCAAAATGCTTGCATATTATAGATGTTCAATAAATGTATGTTGACTTAGTAAATAAGTATTCATTTATTTGGTACTGCTAAAATTTGGATACCTTTACTTATTTTTTTAAAAATCGACAATCATTTACCATGAGAAATGCTCATAGATATTTATTTCCTCTGTAATATAATCAATACCTAAACTATCAACATTGATTAACACTTTAAATAATTAGTATTTTAGAAGTTATGAACATTTTACATTCCCACCAGCAGTATATAAGAGTTCCTTTTCCCCACAACCTCTCCAACACTTATTACTTATGCAGAGCCTCATGGACATGGATAATAGTTTAGTAGTTACCAGAGGGCAGGAGGGGGAAAAGGGAGATAAATATGGGTAAAGGGGATCAAATATATGGTGACAGAAGGAAATTTAACTTTGGGCGGTGAACACACAGTACAATACACACATGATGTAGAATTGAACTGTATACTTAAAACCTATGATTTTTATCAATCAATGTCACCCCAATGAATTTAATTTAAAAAAATATTTTTTTAAAGATGAGAACATATAAAATCCAATCCTTAAGGAAAGATAAGAATTTCATCATAATGATTGAATCTAAGTGTACTCTTTATTTCAATGCATCAAAAATTTAGCAGTCATCAAACAGACATTACCAAACCACAGTGCTTTTCAATGTAACCAATCACAGGATTGAAAAGAAACTGTGACATTCGTTTTATGCTTAAAGGCTATTCTTTATTTCCCAGGTGCGATGGGAGAATACGAGCCAAAAATTGAGGTCCATTTTCCTCTCACAGTTACAGCTGCTAAGGGAACAACTGTTAAGATGGAGTGCTTTGCACTCGGCAAGTAAGTACATATTCTTCTATAATTAGACACAATTGTATATTAAAATGTGACATATCTTATTTTTGAATCACTTATTTTGCTAGCTTTTATTTTTCCAGAAGATCCTTGTCTATTTATTTTTTATAAGTAGGGCAAATGGGAATTGATGAAGTAACCAATTATAATTATCTTTCTAATCATTTCTATGAACAATAATGTATTTAGTTTTGCTATTTTAACATAAAGGAAACTTCTTTAAATAAAGGAAGAGGATTACACTTCTGCCTATGTATCTTAAAATTTCAGTATTCTTAAATTTTGTTCAGCAACTATATTAATAAAAAGAGGATAAAAGGATAAGGTGCTACCTGCTCCTCATGTATAGAATATAGATTTTGATAAGATATAATAAGACAATGGTATAAAAATCATAAAGATAATAATTACAGTGAGCCAATAGATTACTTCAGTATCTTCTGAAGTAATGATAGCATGATAGCACCAGCTGTCAATATGTACAACATGTAATCATTCCCCAAATCAGAAAGATGATTTATATCACACTTTAATGCCTGCTATACTTAATGATTCTATTTCTGAGAGTTTAAATCCCATGATATATAATTACTTGTCAATGATGTTTACAATATGAGTATTGGGTGTAGAGGCAGAAGTAGAATTTTGATTATATTTGATTAGAGCATTATGACTTATTTTAAACAGAATGTTGTTGTTGTTGTTGTTTTTAGGGTGATAAGACCTCAGAGTCCTTTCTAGACTCTATAATTATAATTTGCATAACTGCATCTCTGTCAGAGTTACTAATCATTTACTTCAGTTGTGGTGAGCTACTGGCAGCATAACTATAAAGTACTTAGAGATAAAAAAAAATGCTGTATGAATGTGCTTAAGGTAGATTTAGTGTATGGGTGAGGAAAATATTAGTAAATATGAGAAATTTAGCTAGTAAAATAAGGTTTAGGGCACAAACATAGTAAACACTATGCTTTCTAATTTCAAGATAGATTGAAACAGCACATATGTACAATTCTATTTCAATCTAAGTAGAAGCAGGATCATAATAAACAAAAAACAAATCATGTGGTCATTCTTTTAACTAAAAGGTGAGTAAAAATATGTTTCAAGAACTTAAAATTCATTGAGGAAGTATTTGGACAGATAACTGAGGAAGGCTTCTAAACACAAAGATATAGTTAAATGCACATGTTTAAATAATATCTTAAAAATTGTATTTTTCATCATTTGCCCATGTTGTTGTGTCAGGTATATGCCTGAACGTCTAAAGTAAGCAGCTTAATTCTGACAAATACAAAAATAATATATTTTGGTTTGGTTTGATGTCAAAGGTTTTAGTATATCCTGCAGTTAAATAATTCTTAAATGCCAGTATTTTCACTAAAGCCACAAACAAAAGGAGGTCATACTATAAAACAAATTAAAGAACTGGATTTACGGAGTAAAAAACAATATGAGATATTTTCTCAGGCAAGCTTATTTGTAAGTTAGATGTGTTTGCTTTTGGAAATCTTTAAATATGCTTGGTAAATTGATCATTAAAGTCCCTTTCATTCTAGGTAAGATCCAACAGTCAAAATATGTTTTTTTAATACTTTATTTTCTCCAACTTCTTCATTCCTTCTTTGCTATGCCCTCTCCACACTTCACTCCAAATAAATAAATAAGTAAACAGGAAAATAAAGAAGACACACACTGTCAAGATGGTCTCTGTTGTTCATTTGATTTCCTTTTGGGGAAGTGTTACAATTATGATTAAAAAAAAAAAGGTATAAAGAGATCTACTTTTACCTAACCCAACACTCTGATGAAAGTAAAAAAGGTCAAAGAATAACATCTTTACTTATGTTAATGCTTTTACAGCACATTATCACAGGAGAAGATCATCAGTGCATCCCAACGTGATGACAGCAATTTCAAATTAATACCTGAGCATATACTTAGTTCCCACAGATCACCTGAGCCGCTTGCACTTTAACAGTTACATGGTTCTCTAGTGGATCTTTTGTTGTCCAAGAACTTTAGTATTTGTCATTGGATATCAAGTAGGACCTTGCCACTCAAGCTGATTTTTGCTCTCATTCTGTTCACATGGAGTGTTTCAACCACATGTACCTCATATAGTATTATAATCAAATTCTGGCATAGAGCTTATTGAGCTATTTTCTATCTAGCCTTTGCACTTGCTGTTCCCTCTATTAGGAACACTGTTCTCTATTCTTTTCGTGTTGGATCCCACTTATCCTCTAGCCTCCACTTAAATATCAGCTTCTAAAGAGGCTATCGGTGAATACCTTCTCTAACTCACACTGATCATTCTCTACCTGAATACTTGTATTTCTTTCTTCATAACTTTTACCACAGTTTTAAATTATTTACTTTTGTGTTTCTCTACTTTAAAAAATTTCTCTCTGCATCAGTCAGGAATCCAACTGAAAACAGGATCCAACTCAGATGGTTCAAACGAGTTTAGTAAAGGCACAAATTAAAGATTTGTAAGCAGAGTTAAGAGGACCAAGAAAGGAAACTGAGGCATTAGTAGACTAGTGATAGCAAGATATCATTCTCACCCCTAAGCCAGAATAAGCAAGGGGGAGGAGACAGTGTCATCAGAACCAGAGAGAGCGAAGACATGGAATAGGCCATGGGCCACCCAGCAGGAGCTGTGGTAACCATAGTTGTGAAGATATGCATTAAAAGAGCATGACCAAGGAAAAGGTCAGGAAATTAATATCCTGACTTCTTTTTCCTCATTTCTTATGACCTCCTCTGATGGCTCTCAAGACAGCCAGAAGCCAGCTTGTAGGCCCAGAGGTGCAGTTGGCGGTACACAAAGCAAGGCAGAGAGCATGGGAGAAGAGGAGAGTAAGGGAAGCAAACAGAATAACCAGCAAGTCCCCTTTGTTGAGTTTTACAGCACCTGAGAAAAGGAATCATGACTTCATTCTTCACTTATGTATTCCTAGTGCCTACCACAGCACGTAGCACACAGATGGAATTCAGGAATATTTGTTGAAGAAACTAATGAACTCAGACATATTGTGTCTATTTAAGCCAATCAACTATTTGTCGTTAACAGGTAATAAATAATAGCTTATTTATGCATAAAGACTTTTGACTAACTCCTATTCTCCCAAACAAATCCACCTATATCCACTCCACACCTGTCTCTTGCCTTCTCGTCTTTTCTATTTTATGTCCAAATTTACACTTGTATTCTTATCCACACCTTTTCCCATCCTTGCCTCACTCTAGCAATATCTTTCTCTCTTAGACTTACAATTTCTCCTTTTCTTTTGATTTTATTCTCAAAGCTTATTATCACATTTATTCATTCTTACTATTTAACAAAAACAACCTTCAATCCCAGAAAAAAAAAAAAAAAAAACCTTCTCTTTATTGACCCTTAGGAAAGATTTGTTTGTTTCCTTTGACGGGTAGAATTTGTCTTTCGACAACTGTCTCTAATTTCCTTTCAAGAGTACTGTGACCGCTGGTTAAAAATAGACCTGGGAAATAGCAAAGATACCCCTTTTTTCCTAACGAAAGTCTCTGGGCTGAATGCTGAGCAAGAAAAGTCATGTCTACTCCCTGCATATGCCACCAACCACTTAAAATTGTTATGTAATAAAGTAGTTACCCAAAGGCAGCTAATTAAGGTGGCCTGCCTCTCGACTTCTACTCTTAATATTCTGCCTGAGTGGGCTGATGAGCGGAGGCAAAAGAGAATTTAAAAAATTTTTATTTCCAACTTTGACCCAGACCATTACTCTCCTTTCAGGAAACATTACATCTACATTATTAGAAGGCAAATGGATATTATTATATTCTTAGAGCAGTGTAGGGAAAGAATCCTACTGCCTCTGCTGACAACACATTTTTCCTGTGACAACTTTTTTCGTCAAAAACTTCTACATTATACCCAACCTAATTCTGCTAGTTTAATCCAGTACTGTTGGAAAATCACCCCCTCCCCACCTTGTTGAAGCTGGAGAACAGCTTGTGAGCATTCTTTTGACACTAACCTTCCATATGTCTAAAACAGCCTTTTATTTCCAAAGTAAGTAAACTCCAATTTTTAACACTTTGCTGTATTTCCCAAGTCTTTTTACACCTTTGTTTCCCTATGGATACTCTTTAAGCATTTCCCATTTTTTCTGGGGAAATTATCTTTACAGAACTAACCAACACCAAAACAGTATATCACAATTACTTTATGCATAAATTCTCTACTCAGTATTTTATAATTCTATTTGCAGAGAGATTTCTAGGAGTAACTAGTACATGTCCGTTGTATTCTACTGCAGCAGCCTATGAGAAACCATTTGATGTTGGCTAAGTTGAGATTTAGTAGAGGTTTCTTTAGAAGAAAACTTACAGTTTATAGCTTTTCTGTTGACTTTGTACTTAACTTCAGATTAGGCAGGTTAGTGAACTTGTATAATATTGAGATCATAAAATTCTAACCTAAAATTATTTGTGTTCTGCTATTTTCCTTTAAAAACACAGAAAAAGTATCAGCTTATATATTTTTAAATTATCCATGCAACTATGGCTGCATTAATTTAATCCTCTGAACACCTTTAAGAACAGATTACACAGAGGTAAACATCCTTTTCAAGAGAGTAAAAACATAGTTTGTGGATACAATGGAACAGCACTCTGACATAGTTTGAAAGTGTGACCTTAACAATACAAAGAAATTTCCCACTTTGGCCTATTGAAGATACATGAGATTATGTCATGGGTCAGAGAAAATTCAAGAGAAAGAAAATCTGCCATTGTTGTCATCATTTTTACTTTATAGTTACAAGTAAAGAATCCCTTAGAACCCTAATAAATATTTCAGTTTAATAATTCTCTTTATATGTTGTATATAATTGAAAGTTGGTGACATTTTCAACTGGTTGTACTGTTTTTAAGTCTAGTGTATATAAGTTGTTAACTAGGTAAGACAGTAAAATGAGAGCTTTCAAGTATGTAGAGTTAGTAACTGCTAGAAGAAGCTTCCATCTCTAGGGCTTGTCCTACAAGAGCTGGAAAAACTCAAACTAGATTACATTGCTGCTTCAGGAAGAGTGCACTGTTAAGGTTCAAGTCACATGAATCTCAAGCAGACAAGAACCAGACTGAGAGGGAGCAGTGTGTGTCTTTCTCTCCTCTAGCCTTGCAGTCTCCCTCTAGCGCCCCCTCTTGGCAGTCCTTCTGTGGTCCTGTAACTGTTCCTTCAGTCTAAAATACAGCAGGCCCTCAAATAAGTGTATCATTCAACATTTAACATTGTTTTGTTATAATGTTCATGAGAAAAAAAAATTAATTCCCATCCCAGGTTGCTGTCTGTTTGGAGTTTGTACATACTCTCCATGTCTGCACGGGTTTCTCCAGAGACTCCGGTTTCCCTCAACATCCCAAAGATGTGCATGTGATGTAAATTGGCATGTCTACATTGCCCCAGTCTGAGTGAGTGTGGGTGTGGGTGTGAACACACCTTGAAAAGGAAGGGTGTCCCATCCAGGATGGGTCCCACCTGTGTCCTGAGCTGCCGGGACAGGCTCTGGCCACCGTGACCCTGACCCGTAATAAACAGGTTGGAAAATAATTATCTTACTTTCTTTTGTTAATCTTTCTTAAATGTACATATAGCTCACATTTATTTCAGTGTTTAATATTATAAGTGTTTGGAATTTATATTTAGAAGTTTGGTGATGTTTTTGTGACCAGAAGTGGGAACTTAACTCCTGTTTAGCCTATAGTAAAATTGTTTTCATTATAGTTTTGCTTAAAGTCACAGTTTCCAAGAACCTGTCTACAATGTTAAGTCTTACTGTATTCTGTCCTCACACTCCCATTCAGTCTTCAAGACAGGTCAAATGCCATTTCTCTGTTAAATCCTACCTGCTTTACTTGAGACCCAATCTCTTACCTTTGGAACTAATGACCACCCGTATTTTTCCATCTAGCCTGCCTGCATTGAGGTGATGTGTATTTCTGTCATCTTTACTGTAGTACATTTTGGATCCCTAGAGTATTTTTATATGCAGCAGGTGCTGAATATGTTTACTGAATTTAATTCAGGCATGAGAAATATGGTCAATCTTTTATAACAAGAGGTATGTTATTTCCTTGGTTTGGTCAGATAGAAGTCTCCAGATGCCTTTCACATGTCTTGGCCCTGAAAATTCTGACCACATTGTATTAGCTAGTTTTTTGGCATCTTTCATTTCATCAGGTGACCTTTTGCAGACCCCAGAAAGATCACCAGTTATGCCATATAGCCGCCAACAACTAAAATATAAGATTTGGTCACTGATGCTTAAACGACCCTGTGCACAAGGGCAAATTTAGGGTTATTCAGTAATAAAAAAAGCCATATGCTATAAAACAACATCAGTTCATCTACTATGACAATCCTGCAAGCAAATAGTGTTACAGACAGATTTTTTTTTTCACTTTACATGTTCCTTATCTTGCTTTTGCAGCCATTAACACACAATCAGATCAGCTGTGTTCAAAAGGCCTTGAACCAGTTACTGTAATAATTACGTGAATGACCTTTCCAGACGCATCTGAAACCAGGTGGTGAGGTAAAAGAACACATTCAATTTCCTGCCCTTTTTAGTTCCTGCTTATCTCTCTTTCAGATAGCTTTTACAAATCACCTTTTGTTGTACTCCATCAAATGCCTATTAGGGAACCAAGACATCAAATAATTTTTTTCTCTTTTTATATGTTTATTGAAAGTAAGAAAGTAACCAGTTATCAATTGATAAAGTCGTTTTTACTGTAGTTTATGTTTTCTTTTCCTCAGTCCTTAGCCAAGCTGTCTCAAATGGCTGTTCTCATATCCCATTGTAACTGTGAGAATGACAAAAATTCCTCTGAGACTTCCCACAGTCTGCAACTAGCAAACGTTCCTAAAAGAAACTGGTCTTTAGTTACAGATTAATTATTTATTAATACTATTTTGAACTGCCAGTCACTAAGGGCTGTAGAAATTAAAATAAATAAGAATTGTACATATTTGTCTATCAAACCAAGATCAAATCACTTAATTGTTAGATTGATAGAAGATCTGGGGAAAGGAGTTAGTCACTGGGCATAGAAATCAATAAATGTTTAGATGTCACAGGAAAGTAGTACGTTATGGAGTTCAGGAAATTACCTTGTGAGCTATTAGTTGCTTCAGTATTGTTGAAACTAAGGATGCATCCTCATTTCAGGTGGTACCCAAAGGAGATGGGTGCTAAGAGAACCTTGACGATCACATAGCTCAATATCAATTTGTAGATAGGAAACTGATATTCAGCAGGGAAGAGCTAGACAAAGACATGTGAGCTTGCTGGCCAGGCTAATGGTTCGATGCTTCTTCATTTGATGTTCTTTATATTTTCAACATTATTCCATAGTACCAACTATGGAAGGGAATGTTTTACTTACTTATTTACTTTTGCACTCAGAGGTGCCATCTAGTGCTAGAGAACCAATAATTCACATAATTTTTTACACTTGAAGTCACAGTTAACTGATATATGTCCAACTTTTCTAGGTCTGTCTTAGGACCACTTAAACTGCCTCATCAGAAAACCTGAATGCTTGCACAAGGCCTCACGGCAAGGAAGCTATAGAGGTAGAACCAGGTCTCCTGATTCTAAAACTAATGCATTTCTCAACTTACCATACCACTTTTCAGTTGCTGAGAGTAATTTCCATTTTATCATAGCAAATTTTTTTGTATGCACTTAAGTATCTCAATGTTTGAGAATTAGGAATACGCTAGACAAGCCACCAAGGGCATAAAGCAAAAGATAATCCCAAAATGACTGAGATTTTTACTTGGATCAGTTTAGATTCATCCAACAACTTTATTTTGGGTGAACCTCCCTGGAGCTTTCATAGAATAACCTCTTCCACTGGATTTTGATTGTGGATCAGAAAATGGTTGACCATTAACATTCACAAAGAGGATATAAGGAATCAGTATATCCCTCAGGAGTTTATAACTCCTATCTCATCCCCCTCCAAAAAAATTTTACAAGATACATAATCTTGATACCAGAGTAAGCCTTTAATGCAGCAAAAATAGAAGAAATTTTAACCAAAAAGTTGTCAAAAATCTCAGTATACTTAAAACTTAACCCTACCTAGGACTGGATGCTTTCCATATCTCACTTAAATTCTAACCACATCTCCTTTCTGACATAGTTTCTCAATGGATTAAAAACAAGAATACATTTAGGTAAATTCTTTATCCTTCTGACCTCAGTTTCCTTATTTTGAACCCTTCCAGTCTTGATTTCTGTGTTTTATGTAATCGGCCACCCACAAATTCTCACTGAGTGTTTTAATAGAAATTAAAATTAAAATTTTAAATTTAAATTAAAATCTTTTCTAATAGTGATAGAATACCCATATTATACTCTTAAAATTTACTTAAATAACTGCAAATATGCTGGAGTTTCTTTATTTCTCATTCTGGTCAATACGCTTAATTACAACACTTAATATTTAAAGCTAACAAAGGATATGTATGTTAGTGATATGTGTCTTACTGATTCATTGTACTGAAAGTGATATGTATCTTACTGATTCATTGTACTATGCACTAAGCTTACTTGTCATATGTTTATTTTTGTCATGTTGGTATTGTTTGAGCTAAGGTAGCATCGAAACTTGTCCACTAGAGAAAGACGAGTTTAGAATGTTAAGGTGTTTTCACACACAATTCTTAGAATGATTTGATGCTAAGTTGGAAATTTAGGTTCCAAACATGATTTTCAGTGGGTGAGTCACACATACATGACAGTATTTAAGACATTTTCGTTTTGTATTTTTTATTTCAATAACTGAAAATTTTAATGTCATGATCATGTATAACTTACTGATATGTTACATCTTCCTTGACACCACCCTCTCCCTAACTTCGATAGACGGGTATCCCGCCTCGAACCCTAAACATTATCATTGGCCTCTTTCAATCTTTTTTTGTAAAATTCCCTCATATCCACTTCTTTTTTTCTTTTCTATCTGCCACAACTATAGTTAAATCTATCATTATTTAACTAGTTTCATGCTCCAATTTTTTCTGCAAGCAAACTAGAGATATCCTTTAAAAAAAAAATCAC
>NW_011888929.1:1946713-1984519 GCF_000151845.1 Pteropus vampyrus
AGCTCTCTCGGGGCATGATGAAACTTGGAAATAGATGCCATTGAATTGAAGTGGGGGGAGAATTAAATCACAGGGAAAAGACTGTTAATTGAATTGTATTTTTCAAAACCATCTCCTATGCCTTTATCTTAAGAGTGACATTAGCTAGCTTTTATTTATTCTTTTAACTATATTTATTATAAAAAAATTACTATGAATTTAAAACATTTCAACTTTATATTCTTCACTTCTATGTTTTGAAACTAATAGTACTTTTTAAATATGCAATTAAATAAAATGTATCTGCATGCATAATGTATAATGTATAATCAAAGTGATTCTGGATTGTCTTACAGCTCGTACATTGTTGCCTTAGAGAAATCATTTTGTGATTCTTCATTCTACCTAAGCATTTTCTATTTTACATGGCAGTGAAGTAGAGGATTTTATTCTTTTTTGTTTTGGTACTTTTTGCATTCATTGTCCTTGGTCGTGTGCTTGATTTTCAGTGGGTGAGTCATACATACATGGCAGCATCTGCAGTAATTAGATTTATTGTATTGCCTATACAAATGACACGTGTGTGTGTGTGTGTGTGTGTGTGTGTACTAATGGTCAAATCTGCAGAAAAAATATCTCAAGACAGAGAATGTGAAGACATAAACTAAACATCTGTCATCCTGTTTTTCTTTACTCTTTTTTTATTTGCAATGTAGTATAGCAGCATCTACCTTCTGTTCCTGTCACTGTTTTTGTGAGTAGCTGTGTGGTACAAAATAGTCTTCATGTCAAATCTTTACAATAATATTTTTTGTCTGAAGAATTTTAGCTGATAGCCAATAGATACAAAAATAATAATTCAATGGGGACATGTGTCATCTGCTGTTTTATAATACAAAGGGCAAATCGTAAATACTTTTGGACATTTCTATTCCCTAATTTTCCTTTTATCTGGGCATCAAATCAATCTGGTTACAACTTTAAAATGTCTTATTTATGGCCATTTTCTCAAAGGAAGGTACGTTATGAAATCAGGTCACTTGTTTTATACATCCCTGCAGAGAAATGTAGCCTTCTAAACATTTATGAAAAGAAAACACACATCGGTGTTTCCTGCACAGACACATAGGGGAAGAACATTTTCCTGTCTCCACCTCTGTGTAATTCCATTACATTTAGCCATTCTATTAAGAAAATGAATAGCTGTATAATATACCCCAAAGCACACATTTTAAAAAAATTAACAACTATGAGAACCAGGTATATATTATAATCGATGGTAAGTTGTAGCATAATTGACAATGTTTTCTTTCTTAGTCATTCTTAAAATCTTAAAATCAGAAGTATCTTGGATATGATGAATGAGAGTAATTAAGGCTAAAATATCATGTATATTAAACCCTGACTTAATGATGAAGTCAGTCAGAACCTGAATGAGGATATGATCTTCTTGCTTTTATGTGTGGTTTAACTTTTTATATCTGAATTAATAAACAAAATATCTTTCCTACAGCATTGGAAAGCTATTAGAAAACTGGTTGTAGACTGCATATTTTTATCTTATTAAGTCAACAAAAGTTATTCTATCATCAAGTCTCAGTTATCTCCAAACATATCATCTGTGATATTCTACACACAAACACCTTCTGAAAGAGAAGATTGAAATACAAAGGAAGCTAGTCCAGAAGAATCCCTCTGTCCATTGTCTTCATTATTTCTTGAGTCTCTGGGTTTTATTGACTGTGTGTCACAAATAACAGAAAATAGAAGAAACATAAAAAGTGATATCTGAAGAGATTATGCATAAAATGGTTAGTTACCCTATTAGGTTCTTATTTTGCTTTCATTTTGGAATTAAAGGAGTAAAACAGAAAGAATAAATATTCTAGTACATTTTCAGTGACTAAAATGTGTACAGAAAATAAAATCTGTTGTTAGAAGTCCAATTAGGTAAATTAGCTGTATTGCTCAAGTTTTTCTTCAGGCTGCTTCTTAAAAGCTTTACTAAAGTATAATTAGCATACAATAAAATGTTTAAAGTATGCATTGTGATACATTTCAACATATGTATACATCCATGAAACCATCACATAGCCACATAATTAACATATCCAGAACCTATAAACATTTCTGTATGTACATTTGTACTCTTTCCCTTCTTCCCATCATGCATTCCCAGCCCCAGGAAACCACTAGTCTGATCTCTGTTCTGTCACTATAGATTAGTTTGCATTTTTCTAGAGTCTTATGTAACGCAAATAATACATTATGCATTTTTTTTTTTTGGTCTGGCTTCCTTCACTAAGAATAATTATCTTGAGATTCATGTAAGTTGTTGGATATGTCAATAGTTCATTAATCTATATTGCTGAGTAGTATTCTATTTTATGATATGCCATAATGTGTTCATGTATCCACCTGTTGATGGACATTTGGGTTGCTTCCAAGTTTCATCTGTTACAAATAAAATTTCAATGAACGTTTATTCATAAGTCATTGATGCACATAAGCCTTCATTTCCCCCTACATAATATGTTAAATATTTCCTCTAAGTTCTTGAATATAACTAACATAGTTGCAATAACTGTTGAATGTTCTTGTCTACTAATTCTACTACATGTATTATTTTTGTGTCAGTTTTTAGTTGATCTATTTTTTTCCTCATTGTGAATTATATTTTGCTGATTCTTTGCATACCTGGCAATTTTTTATTGGTGCCAGATATTTGAATTTTACGTTGTTGGATGTTAGGTATTTTTGTATTCTTGACCTTTGTTCTGAGATGTGGTTAAGTTATTTGGAAAAATTTGATCTATTTAGGTCTTTTTTTATGTTATTTCAGAAAAGACTTGAGCAGCATTTAGTTTAGCCTTCATTTTTTCCCACCAATGAAGCAAGACTTTTCTTAATACCCTAGCCAATGGCTCCTGAATTATGAGATTCTCCACTCTGGCTATTAGGGTAGGAACTATTCCTAACCTAGTTGAATTTTGTGCACTGTTTCTTCCAATCCCTTCATGATGTACTTTCCCATCTTTAAGTAGTTTTCTCATATGCATATGTGCTAAACTTAATAAGGGCTAAACTTAATACTTCAGGGGATTTTTTTGTAGATTTCTGACATTCTCTCTTTATGCAGCTCTCCTCTTTTAAGTACTGTGAACTCTAGCTGCCTTATCTTTCCCAGACTCCCAGATTTTTCTCCTCAACTCAAGAATGACAGCTGGGATTTGCCTGCGTCTCTCCTTCCTATGTCGTAGCTTGGAAACTTTGTCCAAGAAGCAAGCTCAGGCAGTTGTATGGCTCAACGTGTTTATTTACCTTATTACATTGAGCACTGTCCTTCACAGCCTGATGTCCCATATTTTGAGATTCCTTTTTTCATATATTTTGTCTAGTTTTTAAGCTGTTTCCTCCATGAAGAATATAGCAACTTTTTACTTGTCTTTATTAGAAGAAATTGTGCACAAACTCTGGCAAACTCTGGTAATAGGCTGATTCTTTGACCAAATTCTTTCTCAGAAAGAATTTAAAAAAGGAAAAGTGAAAAGCAAAGATAATTTTCTAATTTAACGTATAATCCTAAAAAAATCTGCCAGATTAAATTCACAGAAACTTATAATTCTTCTATAGTTGAATAAGGTTTGTTTGCAGTGCCAAGTGCCAGTACAAGAACAAAGGCTGATTGTTTGAGATATCTAATTTCAAATATCAGCTCAATCATTTACCAGCTGTATGACATCAGATGAGTGACCTTCTTTGAATCTCATTTGAAAATCTGTAAAGTGGATATAACAATGACTATCTCATAAAATTACTCTTGAGACTCAATATGTAAAGAGCTATTGATTTCCTGTTAATTCCTACTTTTACCCTAGTTAGCTGGGATATTTGTGGAGCATTGTTTATTTTAGGAAACACTTGTATATGCTTTTTCTGAAATACCCTCCAAGACACAGTTCATTTCTCAAGCTTTTCCTAAACCAGGAATTCTAGCATTTTATAAACTTCACTCTCTGCTATTATTCAGCTTTTCATGGTTTTAACTAGCAATAGATCAGAGAAAATTTGCTCTCTGGCTTTCTGCTAATAATATATATTGCCACATACCTTAGTTATCCAAAGAAACTCTGAACCTTTAAAAAAATTTTATATATATAAAATGTTATGAATTTTTTGTCAGTTTTATCTTTCCCAAACATCCTTTCAGGTCAAAAGCCTTTTTTTTCCTCCTCCATGAGTTTAAAAAGACTATTTTTAGACCTGATTTTACATATTAAGTCAAGGGTGACATTTTACTCAGGCTGCTAATATTTAAAATTTTTGATATAATTGTTTTGGCATCAGATTTGACATACTGATCTTAAAGAATGCCAAGAAGTCACAAAATTTGCAAAATGTAAATACCAAGAGTCAAGTATTTAGAAAAAAATACGTATGTATGAAATAGATAAATACGGCTCCATCATTAGGTTTAAAGGCTTAATAACTATTACTATAAAATCCATATGATCTGAATATTAAAGAAATGGTCAAACAATATGTTTGAGACTTATTCTGGTTTTAGTTACAGTATGGGCTAGAATTTTCTTTTATTAAAAAAGATCTCAATAACTTTAAAAACCTGTAGGTAATACAATTATTAAAGAAAGGCAAATGGAATGCAAATATAAATAAAACTCTAGAAAAATGACACTGAAAGGCAAATTTGAACCTTGTTTCTCCAAAATTGATATAGATTGTGGCATAGTCTACCCTTATCTGAAATGATTAGTAGGGTACTTGTGCTTCTTGGTTTTGGAGGGCTTTTGAAGAAGGAGCTTTTTTAAATTAAAAATTCTAATAAATACTGTAAATTTTAAATATGTAAAGAGTGGGAATAAATATTAACAGCCCTTTCACTCTATCTTTACAACAAAATAATGGCTAATGTTTGTCAATAAATTGTTCAATATCCATTTATGTCCTCTATTTTATTTATTTATTTATTATTTATTTTATTTTATTTTATTTTATTTTATTTTATTTATTTTATTTTATTTTATTTTAGGCGAGGCAACCCTTAGTTGACCTCACAGATTGCAAGGACCTTGTCAGTTTACAATCTCTTATTTTTTATTTTTTATGCCTACAGCACCTGGTCTTCCTAGATGGTATTAAGGTTTGTTCTGTGTTTTACTCGAATGCAAATTCATTCAAAACATTGTTCTCCATAAATACAAACTAAATAAGTGTTAACCTTCACAAATTGTTCTGTTCCGTACTCTGGACTAGAGTGTGCTATGATTTGAACTCATAGTATGGGTGAGGGTAGAGAGAAAATGAATTAATTTGTACCAATATAATCAAATTTTCATGTATAATGTACTTTTGCACTATCAACCTAATGGGAAAGAATGTGGCAGTAGTAGAGAACAGAACATACTATCTTAAAAGCAGGTGAAAGCCATAGCCTTCTCATTAGCATAGTATATCACTAGCATGGCATCTTAACTACCTGTGAGGTTAAACTATGTCATAGATTTATATTTATGTACAAATATTATAAATATGCCATATATTCTGTATGCCTCATTGTCTGTTCATTTCTCTCCATTTATTCTTGATACATACTGTAAACAGCCAAGAGGTAATATACATGAATAAGTATATTTAGCATATATAAGAATAAATAAGTATATTTAGCATATATAAGAATCCTCTAGCTAGAGGATTGCTTAATTCCTTTGTTAGTTTACTTAATTATAAAATAGAATAAATAAAGCAAAGGCTTCTGTGAAAATTAAATGATATACCAAATAAAAATCTGAGAACACAGTAAAAGCTTAATTATTAATAGCTACATAGTTTTATAGTCCAAGAATCATAGATGAATCAATAGCCAGGAAAACCACACTTCTCAAACACAATATTTTCACAGATTAAAGCCTAGATAGAAATTAAACAACTGCCAGAAGTCTTCCATAAAATCACAAAACTAGGTCTAGAATCCCCATCTCAGTACCACTTACCTACTATATTTTTACTGCATAATACACAGACAGTAGTTTTATATAAAGCTTAGGTAGCTGCTAGTATCAGTGTTAATGTGTTTTTAACTTAATGATGAAAACATACAAAGGAGAGCAAAGATTTAACTTTCTTCCTTTGTTACCAACAGAATTCATAGGATCAATCATGAACATATGAACTATTAGTGACCATGTTACTTAATGACGGGAGTATGTTCTGAGAAATGTTTCATTAGGCAATTTCTTCATTGTGCAAACACATACACTTACATAAACTTAGATGGTATGGCCTATTACACACGTAGGCTACATAATATAGCTTATTGCTCCTAGGCTATAAGCTTGTACAGTACATTACTGTATAAGAAAATATGAGATTAAATCAAGCATTAGAGAAAATGATGTAATTGAGCTGTGGTAAACATGAGATGTGTAAGGCTGCTGCTGGCATAACATGCCGTACTGTTTTATAAAAAACTTTTTGTTTTATGAGTAGAAAAGTACACTCTAAAATAATGATAAAAAAAAAACCCACACAGTATATTATAGTAAATAATCCACCAGTAACATTTATTATCATTATCAAGTATTATTATTAAGTATCAAAATTATCATATTCATGATCTTTAATTTCTTCCTTTTTATTAAGCCCTCTGTCTTTATTGCTTACCTTTTATGAGCTAGAGTACATAGTTCACTGCTTTAGTCACTCTCTTTCATATCTTTAACTCTTTTGCCATATGTTCTTTATACCCATTCTTTAAATCTTCACTGAATATAGTCATTCAATGTCTTATGTGCCTTTATTCAAGCTACTTAGCACTACTGAAGAAAGGAGAGAACTTTACAGTATAATTTCACTATAAGTGCAGTGTCTTTAACCTTACTTAGGCTTTAAGTGCTGCCCACTAGCATACTATGTCCTCACAAGGGATAATTTCATCATCACTTGTCACTTTCCTCAAACCTCCATATCCTATTTTAGCAGGCAATGTCAGAAGTTACTTTACAGAGTTAACTGAAACTCTTGGACGAGAAATGGCTTCACTTTCGGACTCCAAACCTTCAAATCTCTCAACTTCTGTTTACCTTTCTCCTTACCTGTTTTTAGAACAACAACAACAAAATAGCATTCTTATCATCAATTCATATCTACCTTTATTCTGCATCTTATCCCCTTCTGCTTTCTTAGTATATTCTCTTCATTGTTAACCTCAATATTTTAAGTGTCTTTCTCTCTACTGGAATTTTCACCTCTGCATTCATATTTAATCGTATTTTTTCTCATCTTAACAGAATGCATTCTAAATTTCCTTAGTTTCTCTGTACTTTATGTGTAAACTAGTCAAGATGGTAATTTTTACTTCAAAGATTTGATATAAAAAATAAATTCAGGATAGTGATGGCAGGAAGATAGCAGAATAGAAAGCCATGGACATTCCTTCCCTCCACAGTTATACTGATTCAACAATAATACACAGAATAATGCCCTTTGTGAGAAATCTGGAAACTAGTTGAGTGGCTCTTGCAACTTGGTCAAGAGCAAAACTAGCCACATCAAAGCCAGTGGAAATATTTGAGACTCTCTCTTTATAATCCCTTCTCCTGACATAGTATCATACAACTGAGAGGCAACCTCCAGATCCTAGTTTTTCCCTTGGGAGGGAAGGAGAAGACTGGAACATGTGTCTAATATTTTGATATTTCTGGGGCTGTCTGTCTCAAAGTGCTAATGAGACCTGGCATACTCTATTCACCTGGGGACCACTAAGAACGAAGACTGTAGTTTGAACTAGCAAGCTAGCTCATGCCACAGCCCCACCCCTTGACTCAGTGCAAAGCAATTCGGGTGAAAGAAAACTCTATAGCCCCCAGCTTCTCCTTGGGGAAGGAAGAAAAGGCCTGGACCATACATGCAACATTCAGATTTGAGAGAGGGGACTTCTGAGGAACTAGCTTCTATCTCAGATGTCTTAGAGCACTGACAGGATAGCATACTCTAGATGGATAGGGGTAACTGAGAACAAAAACAAAAGTTTCAACTACCACAAAGGTTTGAGTGCCCCAAAATCTCTGGCTGGGTCGATTGGTGAGGGTCTTCACCTATATGACGCCAGCCTGTGAAGACTGGGAGACATGGCTTATTTGTCTATTGTACAGACACTAATACAAAGAGCGAAGTGAAATGAAGAAACAAGAAAATATATTCCAAAGAAACAAGGTAAATATCCAAAAACTGATTCTAATGAAAAAGAGTTATATAACTTACCTGAAAGAGAATTCAAAATAATAATCTTTATATAGATGCTCAATAAGGTCAAGAGAACATGCATGAACAAATGCATGAACAAAGCAAGAATTTCAACCATAAGATCAAAATATATATAAAAAAACAAGCAAATAAAACATGCAGCTGAATAATACAATAATTGAACTGAGAAATTCACTAGAGAGTTTAAACACAGAATTGATAAAGCAGAAAAAAGTATCTGTGAACTCAAAGACAAGTTGTTGGAAATTATTTCGTCAAAGAAGCAAAAAGAAAAAGTATTAAAAAGAGTGGGGGAAGCTTAAGAGACTTATGGGAAACCATTGCAGCAGGCCAATATATGTATTATAGGAGTCTCAGAAGGAATATAGAGAAAAGGGTTCAGAAAACTTATTCATTGAAATAATGACCAAAAACTTTATAAAAATGGGGAAGGAAATGGACATCCAAATTTAGGAAGCCCAATGGACCATAAATTAAATGAACCCAAAGAAATAAAAATCAAGACTTATCATAATCAAATTGTCAGAAGTCAAAAACAAAGAGACAAAACAGCATGAGAAAAGCAACTTATCATGTACAGTGGAACCCTCAAAAGTTCATAAGTAGATTTCTCAGCAGAAACATTACAGGCTAGAATACAGTGGGATGATATATTCAAAGTGGTGAAAGAAAAAACAAAAACTTCCAAGTAAGAATATTAAACCTGGCAAAATTGTCTTTCAAAAGTGAAGGAGAGTTAAAGACTTTCTCAGCTAAACAGACCTGAAGGAGTTTATTACCATTAAACCTGCCTTACAAAATTGATGAGGAGAGTTCTACAATTTCAAATGAAAGGATGCTAAACAATAATATGAAAGCATATAAAAGTATTAAATTTATTGGTAAAGATAAATATATAGCCAAATAAAGAATATTATAAAGGTGGTGGTAAGTTACTTTTAATTCTAATATAAAACTTAAGAGACAGAATATTAAAAATAGCTACTATAAAAATATGTTAATAGATACACAATATAAAAAGATGTACATTGTGACATCAATAACACAAGTGTGGGTAGAAGAGTAAGTGTAGAGATTTTGTAAGCAATTGAAGTTGTGATTAGCTTAAAATAGACTGTTATTACTAAAAATTGTTTTATGTAATATTTATGGTAACCACAAAGAAAAAGTCTATAGAAAATACACAGAAGAGAAAGAGAATAAAATCAAAGTGTATCAACACACAAAAAAATCAATGAATCACAAGGAAGACGGCAAAGATAGAAAAGGATAGACAAAAGAACTACAAAGTAGATCCCCATGATTTACAAAATTGCAATAGTAAACCCTTTCTATCAATAATTATTTGACACTTAAGTGGATTAAACTCTTCAATCAAAAGATGTAGAGTAGGCAAATGGATTTTTTTTTAAAAGCTATAACTTTATTCTATCTACAAGAGATTCACTTCTGATTTAAGGGCACATAGGTTGAAGGTGAAGACATGGGAAAAGATATTTCATTCAAATGGTAACCAAAAGAAAAGTGTGGTGAAAGGAAACTATACTTAAACAAAATTGACTGTATGTCAAAATGGTCACAAGAGACAAAGAAGGACATTATATAATGATAAAAATGTCAATTCACCAAGAAGATAAAACAATTATAAGCATATATACACCCAACATCAGCACATCTAAATATATAAAGCAAACATTGACGGAACTGAATGGAGAAATAGAGAGCAATATAATAGTAACAGGAGACTTTAATATTCCACTTTCAACAAGGAAACAGCAAACATAAACAACCTGTAAATGAAATGAATGTAACAGACACACATAGGACATTCTACCCAACAGCAGCAGAATATACATTCTTATCAAGTACACATGAAATATCCTCCAGGATAGATCAAATATTAAACCACAAAACAAGTCTTAACAAATTTAAGAAGAATGAAATCATACCAAGTAGAATTTCCAGCCATAATGGAATGAAACTAGAAATAACAGAAGAAAAATTAGAAAATTCACAAATATGTGGAAATTAAACAACACACCCAAAACAACCAATGGGTCAAAGAAAAAATTTTTTTTAAAAACCTTGAAATATCTTGAGACAAATGAAAATAAAAATACAATGTATAAAAACTTATGAGATACAGCAAAAGGAGTGCTAACAGGGAAGTTTATGATGATAAATGCCAACATTAAAAAAAAGAAGATCTCAAATAAATAGCCTAATTTCACATCTCAAAAACTGGAAAAAGAAAAACAAACTAAACCCAAAATTAGAAGGAAAGAAATAGAGATTAGAATAGATATAAATGAAATAGAGAATAGAAAACTAGAAAAAAATCAACAAAAAGCTGATTTTTTGAAAAGACAAAATTGACAAACCAAGAGCTAGATGAAAAGGTTGAAATAAATAAAATCAGAAATAAAAGAGAGATTACAACTGATGCTACAGAAATAAAAAGGATCATTTGAAACTACTATGAACAATTGTATGTTAAAAAATTGGGAAATCTAGAATAAATGGATAAATTTCTCGGAACATACAACCTATCAAGACCAAACAACAAAGAAGTAGCATATCTGAACAGTTCTGTAATTCATAAGGAGATTGGATCAGTAATTGATAACTTCCAAACAAAGAGAAGCCCAGAACCAGATGGCTTTAGTAGTGAATTTTACCACATTTAAAGAACTGATGCATATCTTTCTCAAATACTTCCAAAAATTTAAAAGGAGGGAACACTTCCGCATTCATTTTATGAGACCAACATTACCCAGACATCAAAACCAGGCAAAGATACAAGGAAACTGACAAGCCAATATCCCTAATAAAGATAGATACAAAAATCATCAATAAGCTATCAGCAAACCAAATCGAACAGTATAGTAAAAGGATTATATTCCTTGACCAAAGGAGATTTATCTTTGAGATGCAAGGATGGTCAAATATATGAAAATAAATTACCGTGATACACTACATTAATAAAGTGAAGGATTAAAACCACATGATCATCTTACTGGCTACAGAAAAAAAAAATTGAGAAAATTCAACATCTTTTCATGATAAAAACTCTGAATAAACAACAAAGAGAAGGAAATTGCTTTAACATAATAAAGACCATAGATGAAAAGCCCACAGCTAACATCATACTCAATGGTGAAAAAATGAAAGCTTTTCCTCAAAAATCAGGAACAAAGCAAGGATACCCATTCCTGATACTTTTAGTCAACATAGTCCTGAAATCCCCAGAGCAATTAGGCAAGAAATATAAATAAACGGCCTCTAAATCAGATAGGAAGTAGTAAAATTATCTGTTTGCAGATGATATGATCATCTATGTAGAAAACCCTAAAACCTCCACGCAAACAAAATAATAGTTAAAACTAATAAATAAATTCAATAAAGTTTCAATAAAGTTGCAGGATACAAAATCAATGTACAATATCAGTTGCATTTCTATATACTAATGACAATCAGAAGGAAATTAAGGAAACAGTCTCATTTGCAATAGCAACATAAAGAATAAAATGCTAGGGAATAAACAAATAATGAGTGAAATACTTGTATACTGGAAACCACAAAATGTTTATGAAGGAATTTAAAAGCTCATATAAGCAGAAAGACATCCAGTACTTAGATTAGAAGACTTAATATATCAAAATATACATTCTTCTCAAAGCAATCTACAGATTCAGTACAATCCCTGTCATAAAACCAATGCCATTTTTTTTTACAGAAATAGAAAAAAATTTTAAAATTTATGTGGAACCATGAAAAACCTCAAATAATCAAAACAGTCCTGAAGAAAAAACAAATCTTGAGGCAACAAACTCGCTGATTTCAAATTATACAATAAAGCTACAGTAATTAAAATAGTATGGTTTTAACATAGAGACATATAAGCAGAAGGAATCCAATAGAGAGCCCAGAAGAAAATCCACATTTATATAATCAACTGATCTTAGACAAAGGTGTCAAACTACACAACTGGGAAAGGGTAGTCTCTTCAACAAATGGTGCTGGAAAAACTGGATATCAACATGCAAAAGAATAAAATTGAACCCCTATCATACACCACACACAAAAAATCAATTCAAAATGGATCAAAGACTTAAATGTAAGATCTGAAACTATAAAATTCTTAGGATAAAACATAGGAGAAAATATTTATGACATTGATTTGACAATTATTTGTTGACTGGGACACCACGAGTGCAGGAAACACAAACAAAAATTGTCAAGTGAGACTATATCAATCTCAAATCATTCTGCATAGCAAAGAAGACAATTAACAGAGTGAAATATAAGAATGGATGAAAATATTCACAATCCACTCAACTGATAAGGGATTAATATCAAAATATACAGGACATTTAATAGCGAAAACAGACAATTAACAATTGATTAAAAACTGGACAAGGGACTTGAATAGACATTTCTTCAAAGAAGCCATACAAATGGCCAACAGGTATCTGACAAAATACTCAACATTACTAATCTTTAGGGGAATACAAACCAAAAGCACAACAAGATATCACCCTATACGTGTTAGAATGTCTATTATCAAAAAAAAACTAAAAGTAACAAGTGTTGGTGAGAACGTAGAGAAACTGGAACTCTTATACATTGTTGATGAGAATGTGAAATGGTTCAGCCACTGTGGAAAATATTATGGAGGTTACTCAAAAAGTTAAAAATAAAACTATCATATGATCTGGCAATCTCACTTCTGGGTATTTATCCAAAAGAAATTAATTCAGGATCTCAAAGAGATTTTTATTTTATTCCATGTCCTTTGCAGCATTATTTACAATAGCCAAAATTTGGAAACAATTTAAGTGTTCGTTGATGAATGAATAAGGAAAATGTGTTATATGTATGCGGTGGAATACTATTAAGCCTTAAAAAAGAATGAAATCCTGCCACATAGACAGACCTTGAGAACACTATGCTAAGTGAAAAAGCTGGTCACAAAAGAACAAATATTGCATTATACCACTTATGTGAGCTATATAAAATAGTCAGACACAGAGAAACAGAGTAGAATGGTGGTTGCCAGAGACTGGTGTGGGGAGGAATATGGGAAGTTATTATTCAATATGCATAAAGTTTCAATTATGCAAGGTGATTAAGTCCTGTTGTACAACATTGTACTGATAGTTAAAAATATTGTATTGAGATACAACATGTGTTAAGAGAGAATATCTCATGTAAGTGTTCTTACCACAATATGAAGGAAGTTAGGAAAGAAAGGAGAAAGGGTGGAAAAGTGGGAGGGGAGGAAGGAAGGAAGAAATAAATTCAATGAGTTAATATATACAAGATGCTAAGAACAGTGTCTGGCACATAGTAAGAGCCCAATTAATATTCTTTTATGTTATTATCCAGTTATACAAGCCACAAATCCAGAAACTAGCAACTAACATGGCCACCTCCTTTGTTCTCATTCATACTCTACCTAGCATCAAATTCTGTTAGTTCTACCTCTTAAATATCTACTTCTTATTCCCACCTGATTGTTTTTGTCTGGCTCAGAGTCATTTTTCATATAGATTTGTTCATGAGCCTCCTAATTTTTTTCTCCCTACCTCTAATCTTCTTATTTTCAGTGCATTCTACTTGCTGCATACAGGATATTCTAAACCAAATGTTGGCAAACTGTGCCCACAGACTGGTCACTTTTCTTCATAAATAAAGTTTTATTGGAGCGCAGCCATTCCCATTTATTTATGTCTTGTCTAAGTCTGCTTTCACTCTGCAATGGCAGAACTGAGTACTTATAACAGAGACCATCTGGCCAGCAAGCCTAAATTATTTACCATCTCTCTTAAAAAAAAAAAAAAAAGTTTGTAGAGCTTGTCTAAAACTCAAATATGATCATCACATCCTGCTTAAAATACTTCAGTGATTTTCAGTAACTATCAGGAAAAGTTCAACCTCTTAAAATTACTTTTACGATACTTCATATTGCCTACCTCTTCAGTCTTTTCACTAGCCACTGCCAACCAAGCATGAACCATAGTGAATTTCTTTCAGTTCCTTAAATATATCATTTTCTCTCTTACCCCTATATGACAGCACATGCTATTAGCTCTTCTCTGAAGACTTTTGTTTCTGCTTGGATAACTCCTATTCATTCTTCAAGTCTGAACTTAATGTTACTTGCTTAAGGAAATATTCTCTGACCCCTACCATATTAGATTGGGTGATTCTATCTTTGTACTTCCTCTAACTCATGCCTATTATTCTTTAAGTCATTATATAACTAATTGTATGAAAGTTCCATATCTATCATGTTCACCATTATAAACCCCAAATCTACCACAAAGCCTAGCACATAATAGGCATGTCATGTGTAATCATTTAACGAATGAAAAAAATATGGCACCATTCCAGAAACTTCCTTCAGCTATCTGCAAACTTAGACTTGCTGTCCTATAATAAAGATAGTATGATAGATGATTCTTCTGAGACCTCATTTGGCTGGATGCAAGGATTTCTTTTAATTTGGAAGATAAGAATTACCTGGGCAGAACTACATGTGGAAAAGGAAGGCGTCCAATTCCCTATGTTTGGGATATGGGCTGGCCTTAGAATTGGCTGCTTTTCCTGTTCCATTACTTTTTTTTTTAATGTAAGAAAAACATTGGTAAAAATATGAAGGCCATACCAGGTCACGATCTTACAGAGATTACCAAGATTCCTTACCTAAATTTGATTCTTGCCTAAGATAATTAAAAGTGATAAAAATGACATAGTCTGAGCTATGACTCTTAGGTCCTAAGTAAAAATATCATGAATTAATATATCAGTCAAGAATCAGAAAGCAGAGAGATCTAAAACTTATATTTAAGTTAGATGCTGTTCATGTCTTCTCCCTAAATGCTAATTAATCAAATTATTTGGTGGCTGAAAGAGTGGTCTTTGCCCCAAGGATGAGACCCTCTTAAGAAAGATCTAGGCATCATTCTCAGTGCCCCTGAAAGCTTCCAAACTTTTACAAAGAAAACTTTTGTCTTCAATATTTTATATATTATGTAGCTAGCAGTGATCTCCCACATTAGCGGTTTTGTCATTCATTCATTCATTCATTCATTCATTTATAGATATAGAATCATACAAAAATACCATTGTATCAATAGCTTTTTTTATGATGGCTTTTTATGTACTTTCTTAGAGAAAAGTTATAAAACTTATTTTTTTTTCAGTTTCTATCTCATATATACAATGTTTCCTTCCTTTTGTGCAAGTCACAAAGGAGCCATAACTGTATATATTTTCGCATCAGATGTAAAATTCATATCTCACTTGTGACTTATGCAAGGAAAATAGGAAGCTCCATTAGACAGACCTACAATTTGTGTATGAATGGTGATTTGCAGTTGGGGAGTACTTTCCTTTGAAATCATTAAATCTTTACAGCTAAGTGTTCCTTCTGCCTTGACAGACTCTGTACATTATCTTATTATGTGTATAAAAATGATCTTTAAAAAATATCTTTAATGACTTCCACAATGGCTGAGTTCATCCAACACTTTTCTTTCTTTCTACAACTACATTTGGAAGCACTTTTTATTCTGTCACTTCAACAGCATACAACAAAAAGCTTGTGTCAGAATTTCAATGTGGCTTCATATAGTCTTTTACTGTCATTAACAGAGGATTTTTGAGCCAAATGAATAGTGCCATTCTCAGTATAATATTAGCTACAAAAAGCTTCTTTATCTTCTGTAAGTTGCATTGCTTATTTTACATGAAAATCAAATGTGTAGTTGTAGCAATATAATTTCAACAGACTAAAATAAGGAAAGTATAACTCTGCTCTGCCTTACTGTCAAAGCTGACATTTCTACTCATCCTTTTAGTGTAGTTAAAATCAGTTTTCTTTTTAAGCAACAACCCCATTTCAAGTTATTATTAAAAAGAAATTGACTTTAATATCATAACATCATATTAAGCAAATTAAATTAAAATAATATCATATTAAGCAAATTAAAATTTTGTTATAATCTTGGCTAATTTTTTAAATCCCATGTACTTACAGAAAATGACTGAATCATTCTCGATTACAAAACAATGATAAAAAGAAAATTTTAAAAATACAGTCTGCCTAGAGCTATTTACCTGCTGAAAATATTCTTTGAACCTGAAAAAGAAATACAATGTCAAGCAAAAAAAGAAACCTGAAAATTTATTGTAGTAGACAGCACCATAAAGAATATTAGCAGTGTGGAGTCCTCAAAAAATGAAAAATAGATCTACCATAAAACCTAGTAGTTCTGGGCATTTATTTGAAAAAAAAAAAAAAAAAGGAAAACACTAAGTTGAAAAGATATGCGCACCCCTAAGTTCATTGCAGCATTATTTACAATAGCCAAGATATAGAAGCAACCTAGGAATTCATCAATAGATGACTGGATAAAGAAGATGTGAGATATACATATAACAAATTATTACTCAACAATAAAAAGAACAAAATCCTGCCATTTGTGATGACTTGAATAGATCTAGAGAGTATTATGCTAATTAAAATAAGTCAGAGACAAATACTACATGATTTCACTTATACGTGAATTAAAAAAAAATCAAAACAAATGAACTAATAAAACAAAAACAGAATCATAGAAACAAGGGACAAACTGATGATTGCCAGAGGGGAGGTGAATGGAGGGATAGGTGAAAATGATGATATGAGAATATAGTCAATAATAGTGTGGTTAATTTACATGATGACAGATGGTTACTATATTTAGTGTGGTGAGCATATTGTACCATGAATAAATGTTGAATCATTATGTTGTACACTTGAAACTAATATAATATTACATACCAATTATACTTAAATTAAAAAAATGGGGGGTCTTTAGAAACATAGTGGAGTGAAAGACATCCCCAGATCTCTCCCCTTGACACAACAATAAACTGAACATCTAAAACTCAACAAAGAATACCCAAACTGCACACCAGCATGTCTGAGCATGGGATCTGCACATAAGAGTTACCACAGGTCAGAACTCTGGGTTTCGGGCAGTTGCCTAGGAGTAATAAAGAAGCCGCCTCTTGCAGCTGCCAGAGCTCCCTGCAGGAGAAGGAAGGTGTGGGAACTTCCCTAATCAGCCTGCCTGGAAGTGCTGAAACTTCTAGCAGCTGGCACCAAAGCCCAGTCATCAAGGCAGAAAGGAGAGAAGCGGGACAGGACCTCAGAGAAACAGTTGATTTTTACCAGTCCTGGTTGCAAAATGGAGGCTGAGCCACAGCTCCCAACTCCCAACCCAGAGGGCCCCTCCCCCCAAACCCTCCAAGACCGATCACCGTGGAACCCCCGGGGGATTGGAGCAAACACTACTGAAACTGTTAACACTGACGGGAATGAAACTGAGAGTAGCAAGTGTGATTAAACATCTACAAGAAAATAAAAAAGGTATTTATGCTTTATATAAAGCAGGGATCCAAGAGGCTTAGACGCCACCTACTGGAAGACAAAAGAAAAACACCTTCTTTGCAGCAGGCTAAAGAGAGACCTTTATATAATAAATCTTTCCGGAAAAACAACAGAATACACTTCCATTAATGCCCAGGTGCAGAAATAGTCCATTAAAAACCATGAACAACCAAGATGACAAGGCATCTCAGAAAGAAAGAGAAAAATCTCTAGAAAATAAGCATACAGACATAAAAATATGTGCCTTAAATGACAGAAATTCAGGATGATATTTCTAAAAAACTCAATGAGATCCAAAACAACTCAAGTCAAGAATTTCAGGAATTGAAAAACAACTAGATGAGCAGAACAAGGAGACTGAAACCCTCAAAAGGAACCAAATAGAACTTCCGAAGATGAAGAACACACTGTAAGAGTTGAAAAATTAAATAGCCAGCTTGGGAAATAGAGTCGACCAAATGAAGGAAAGGATCAGTGATATTGAAGATGGAAATCTAGAAATAAATCAGAAGAAAGAAGAGAAACCAAAGAATAAAAAATGATGAAAGAGAAATACAAGAACTAGCTGATACCATCAGGAGAGAAAACATAAGAATAATGGGCATTACCAAAGGCGAGGAAAAGGAGCAGGAACTAGAAAGCATTTTCAGAAAAATAGTGGATGAGAATTTCCAAAATCTAAGGAATGAGCTGGAAACTGGAATTCAAGAAGTCAACAGAACACTCAATTACTTCAACCCAAAAAGGCCTTCACCAAGACACATTGGATTAAAGTTATCAAAAATCAATGACAAAGAGTTCTCAGGGCAGTCAGGGAAATGAAGATAGTAACCTATAAAGGAAAACCCATTAGATTATCATCAGACTTCTCAGTGCAGACCTTACAAGCCAAAAAGGAATGGAATCAAATATTTAAACTATTAAGTGAAAGGAACTACCAGCCTAGAATAATGTATCCAGCTAAGCTCTCCTTTAGATATGAAGGAGAAATTAAGACTTTGCAGACATACAAAAATTGAGGGAATTCACTACAAGGCCTGCAGTACAGGAAATACTGAAAGGAGTCAGTTTACCTAAAACAAAATGACAAAAAAATGCAGATTATGCTAAAAATTCTTTAGGCTGAGGAAAAACTAATACTATTTGGAAACTCCAATTTCCACAAAGGAATAAAGAGCAAGAAATTTTTTTTTCTTAAATGTATGTAAATATAAAATATATTTGTTCTTTTACATTTCTGAAATTCTAATTTCACTTTTTTCTCTAAAAAAATAATAACAATGTGCTGGATGGTTTATGAAGTATATAGAAATAATTCATATGATAAGAATAGCACAAAAAATAGGAACGGAAACACATAAGCATAATATTATCTGATACATATTGCAAACCTTAGAACAACAATATACATATATACGTATACATATACATATGTGTGTGTGTGTGTACATATATATGTACATCTATATATCTAAAGGCTATAGCTAATAATCCAAAAGAGAACTTAATGAAATACTAAAAAACAAACAAACTAACAAAAAACTAGTAGAAAGTAAAGCAAGGCAAGAAAGCAAAAAAGGAGCAAAAACTGATGTGATAGATCAAAAATTAGTATATTAATGCTAGACTTAAACCCCACCACAGATAATTATATTAAATGGTTATTCAATAAAACACACAAAAGGCAGACATTGTTAGACTGTATGAAAAAGACTCTATAACATACCGTCTGCAAGAATCTACTTTTAATGTAAAAAAATGATATATACACGTGTGTGTATATACATATATTTTTTTAAAGTAAGAAGATAAAAAAAAGTACACCATATGAATGTCAATCATAAAAAAGTTGAAGGAACTACGTTAATATCAGACAAAGTATATTTTAGCATAAGAAGTGTTACATAAGATAAAGATAGACACTTTATAATAATAAAAAGGTAAATTTCTCAAGAAGACATTACAAATCCAAAATGTATAGGCAACTAATAACAGAGCTTTAAATTATATGAAGCAAAATCTGATAGTACTTAAAGGAGTAATGGACAAATTCACAAATTCGCAATTCTTTTCAAGTAGTTTATCAATTATAAGAACAAAAAGAGAATAAAGTACAGAAGACTTGAACACAATTATTAATCAGTTTGAACTAATTGATATTTAAGAACACTATACCTGCCAACTACAGAATATACAATTTTTTAAAAATCTGCACATTGAACGTTCACCAAGATAAACCGCATGCTGGGCCAAAAGCAAATATCTCTCATTATAAAAAGATTAAAAATTTATAGTATGTTTTTTAATTGCAACAGAAATAAATTATACATCAATAACAAAAGAATACTTGAAAATCACCAAATCTTTGGAAATTCAAAACACAACAATAATAAAATTGTCAAAGAAGAAATCACAAAGGAAATTAGAAAATATTTTGAACTGAATAATAATGAAAATACATGTTTGTGATACAGTTAAAGCAGTGCTTAGATATAAATTCATATCTTTAAAAAAAGAAAAATTAGAAAATTCATGACCTAAACTTTTACCTTAAAGAACTAGAAAAGTCAATTAACTTAAAGTCAAAGTTAATATAAGGAAAGAAAGATTAAATAGCAGAAATCAATAAAACTTAATTTGAACAGACAATGGGGAATAAAATGAAATCCAAAGCTGATTTTTTGAAAATATTAATAAAATTGATAAATATCAAAAAAGATGAGATAAAATTCAAATTATCAATAACAAGTATGATAGAGGAAACCACTATATTTCTATCCTAAGTCATTAAATGACAAGAAGGGAATGTTATTAATAACATTTAATTTTACAACTAAACCAAATAAATTTCTTAAAAGGCATAACTTTCATAACTGGCACAAAAAGAAATAGAAAATATGAATTGCCCCATATCTATTAATAAAATTGATTTTATAAATAAAAATTTCCCACTACAAAAATTTCAGACCAGAGAGATCACTAATGAATTCCACAACATAAGGAAGAAATTAAACATCATGACCAAGTGGAGTTTACCTCAGGAATGCAAAGTTAGTTTAACTTTTAAAAATCAATTAATGTAATTAGTCACATAAAAAGAATAAAAGAGAAGAATCTTATATTAACCTTAGTAAATGAGGCATATGACAATATTCAATACACATAATGAAAATATTCAATATACATAATGAAACTCAACAACATAAGGTTGGAGGGAAGTTTTCTCCACCAGAAAAAGGGCATCTACAAAAATCATTATTCAACATCATAAAAGAACAAAAGTTTTTCCTTTTTTTATCTCTCGTCACTTCTGTTCAACATTTACTGGGTTCCTCAATAGTAAAATAAGGTATGAAAAGAAATAAAACACCTTAGAGATAGGAAAGGAAGAAGTAAAACTGTCTCTGCAGATGCCATAAATATGTAAACTATCTTAAGGAATCTACCAAAAAAATCACTAAAATTAATATTTAGCAATGAACTAAACAAAATATGCACAAGACCTGTATACTGAGAAATTATATAACATTGCTGAGAAATGAAAATATATTTAAATAAATAAGGGGATATACCATTATAAAACTCAATAATGTTCATATGTCAGTTCTCCCCAAATTGATAAATTAATTCAACTTAATCCAGTCAAAATCTTGAGGACTTTATTTTTATAAGAGTTAGTTAGCAAGCTACTTCTAAAATTTACATTAAAATTCAAAGAATACCCAAAACAATTTGGTAGAAAATGAACAAATTTAGAAGATATACACACTTGATTTCAAGATTTCCTATAAAATTAATAATAATCAAGAAAGGGAGAAACTGGCATAAGACAGGTTTACAGATTAATGAAACTGAAGTAGTCCAGAAATAGACCCATACATATAAGGTCAATTAGTTTGTCACAAAAATGCCAAATAATTCAATGGGGAAAGTAATATTTTGAATAGTGTTGTAACGTATGAATATCCATGTTGAGTAAAATTGAACAGACTGACAGTAACAAATATTTTCAAGGATGTAGAACAGCTGGAAATTTCATACACCTTGCTAGTGGAGGTATAAAATTATATAATTACAAAGGAAAATAGTCTGCCAGTATATGGTTAAACATGTACCTCACATATATGGGTTATTCTACTTCTAATTATTTATTTACTCAAGAGAAATAAAAATGTGTCCACAAAAAACTTGAACATGAATGTACAAAGCAGTTTTATTCATAGTAACTTAAAACTGAAAACAAAATCAATGTCCAACAGTTAACAGGTGACTGGATAAACAAATTTGGCTTATCCATGTATTAGAATACTACTCAACAATTAAAAGGAATGAACTATTGATAATCCACAACAATACAGATGAATTTCATGAATCTTATGTTGAGAGAAAGAAGCCAGAGTCAAAAAAAAGCACAAATAGTATGATTCAATTTACTTAAGTCTAAAAAGGGCAAAAGTAATCTCAAAAAAAGGTTTATTTTAAAATATCACAATAAAAATATTGTACCTTATTACTTGTGGACTTGTGCAAGAGTTTTTCTAAGGAATATAATTAATGATTTCATTACATTACATTAGTGGTCTTCCAAATTACAGAATATGTAATTATTCTCATTTGTAAGTTGATTCCAATAGTTTTCCAAACTGGTTATACCAATATAAAACACCACCATGAGTGTATAAGACTTCTTATTGACTGATAACTAGATAACTATGCCTACAATTAGTATTTTCAGATTTCCCAAAGCACATTTTGTCAATTTTTAAGCACAAAATAGAATGTCATTATGCTCTTAATTTGCATTTAACCTGATTATTAAAGATATTAAATGTATTTTATATGTTTCTTGATTATTTTTGTTTCCTATTTTTTTGTTTTCATTTTTATAAATTGTTTTTCTTATGGAATTGTAGGAGTTCTTTAATCTATTAGTCTTTGCAGTTATTTATCTGGTGGTTTGACCTTATCATATTAGATCCTTTAATGAAAAGACTGTTAATATTAGCACAGTCAAAGCCATCAAAAATTTGTTATGGATAGCAATGTTTTACATCTTGTTTGAAAAATGAATCCTTCACTACAACAAAGACATAAAAACATTTTCCTATATTCTTTTCTACGATAGTTCCCATTGGTATCACCATTTACTCAGCAGACAAGGGAAAAGTGAAAAATAGAGGATCATATGGAAGATTTGGTATCTGGATGATGTTTGGTATCTTCTTCTTTCCATATTTTATTGGCCAGAACTCAATCACATGCCCCATAAGGATGCTGGAAAGTGGAGTCTAATTATATACCCAGGATAAAAGGAAAATATGGGTTTTGAACATTTAGCCAGTCTGTTCTTCCGATGAACATTTCAATTCCTACATATTGAATAAACTTACTCCCTCCCCAAGAGAGGCAAATGAAATCCTGTCTGGTCTCTGCATAAACTCAAGTTCAAGATTTCCAGGTATCCATCAGGCCCAGATATGGATCATCCTGATTCTATAACATATGAACTTAAAAGATAAGTTATGTAGCCTCACACAAAGGTAAAACAGGAATTATCCACAGAAAAATTATTCCATTCAGAAAAGAGAAGAATGGGAGACCCAAACCATTACAAATATGAAATTCTTCTGTATAAGCATTTATTTTTAAAGGCTAGTTCCCTTGTATGTAGAGGAGAGAGAGCAGGTTCTTGATTAGACAGTGATATTACTCTTTGGAAGAAATTGCCTTGTCTGTCCTCCAAGATATCTTGGCTCCACCCTCTGATTTTTTCCCTTTTTGTTTTACTCCATAACCACAACTGAAATGTGTATCGAGGAGCATTTCCTCCTTTGGGGCTATACAGATTTTGTAGATCAGATTCCTGTTGGTCTACATCTGAAAGACTATAATTGTTTTAAATTGCAAATATTCAAAGTTTTGTTGTCTTGAATTTAGACTCAGTTTTTCAGCAATGCAGTCATCTCATCATCTCAAACTCTAATTGGCTTCTGATCTGTTTGCTTGCACTCAATTCCATGTACTAGTCATTTCACTTATTCCTTAAAAATAGTCATTAAATCCCCATGCCTTTTTTTTCTCAATGCAATGGCAGCTATCTTGAGGTCATCAGGTTTGGTTAGCCATGGGATTGATTCTTAATGAAACCCTATTACTCTATGATTTTTTATTCTTATTTCCCACTGTCTGGGATCTAGAAAAAGTTATATTTTCCAACTGTATTCGATATGTATTACCACAATAATGCTTCCAAAGAGGCCCTGGGCATTGATATCAACCTAAGCAACAGAGAAGGAGTAGAGGAGTCACAGATTTGGGAGGTCAATTTTGCTGCTTTTCATGGCCAGAAATCAGCCTAATGTCATGCCTATTTGCATGTAGAAAAAGCAAATGTGTGCCCAGAAGAAAAAAGAAATGGATTTTGGGGAGAGCAGAGCTTTCCAGTCTTTGCCGTGCCCTCCGTTTGTTTGAAAAATTATTCTCTTTCCTATTTTTTTTATTGGTCACCCTATTAATTTTATCATGCATTCTTAAAATCTAAAGTTCATTGATATTTTAAATGTTCTCCCTCAAAATAAAATAACTTTAGGACATGGTAACTATATTCATTCCTTCTTTTTAATGACTTGCTCTTTTTGATTAGTATTTTAGTTTTGTCCCTTTTCATATGTCCACATTGTCATCATTGTTATTGTTATTATTATTATTATTATTATTATTATTATTATTTTAGTAGTATATATTTTCATTACCTTTCTTTTTTGCATCTTAATCTACCTTTCTGGAGTTATTTTCCTTTTTTTTTTCTGAAATACATATATCTTTCAATGATAGTCTGGTGGTGATAAACCTGTTTAGTGTTTGTAGATTTGATATCTTTATTTCCTTTTCACTTCTAAAAGGTAGTTTACTATATACAAAATTCTAGGTTTATAGTTTTCTTTTTTTCTTCTAAGCACATTAGATATAACTATTCCAACATCTTCTTCTGCTTCCATTGTTGCTGTTGGAAAGCCAGTGGACATTTAAATCATTGTGGGATTTTTTGTTTGTTTGTTTATAGATAATATGTCTTCCCTCTCTGGCTATTCCTAATATTTGTCATTGGTGTTCTGTGGCCTAAATTATACTTAGTATATGCAGATCCTCCTTGACTTCCGGTGGGAGAACCTCCCAATAACCCATTGTAAATTGAAAATATAAGACAGAAAAGCATTTAATACACCCAAAGCATTTAATACACCAAACATCATAGCTTAGACTAGCCTACCTTAAACATGCTCAGAACACAATATCCAAAAAACACTGGCAACACAGTACACTGTAGAGTAGCAGCCGTTTTTCCTCATGATCGTGCACTTAACTGGGATCTGCAGCTCACTGCTGCTGCCCAGCATCCTGAGAGAGTACGGTACTGCATTTCACTAATTTGGTGAAAGGTCAAAATTCAAAACTTGAAGTATGGTATGTGTTTTGCTTTTGTGCCATTTTGAAGTTGAAAAATCATTTAAAGTCAAACCATCGTAAGTCAGGGACTGTCTGTATTGTGTTTCCTTTACTTATGAATTCATTTCCTTCATCATTTTGGGAAAACTTTATTCCATTTTCTTTTTAGATATTAAATAGTCCTCTCTAGTCTCAGTCTCTCACTTTTCTCCTCTCACTCTTTTTCTTATAGTCTCTGTCTAGATGGTGTCTAGACACCATCTTTAAGAAAATATTTTATTCAGCTATGTCCAATTTGATGTCTAACCCTCTATTAAGTTTTATATTTATACTTTTATATTTTTAATTGTGAATTTATATTCTATTTTTTAATCTGCACAGTTACTTTTATAGTCATATCTTCTTTAGTCATTTTTTATTCTATGATTATTTTTATTCCAAAGTTTATTTCAATTAACATTTAATATGAAATTATGTATTTTTCTATATTTTATAATTTTAAAATGATTGAATAATTATTATCAATTGGAACAACAAAATTAAAAAGTCAAATTCTACCATTAAAAGACAAAACTTTGCAGATATGAGTCAAAAGTTAAATCTATCATTTAGAGGAATTAGATCAAAACAAAGTGACACACCACGAAAAAAGGAAAGAAATGAAAGAAAGAAAGAAAGAAAGAAAGAAAGAAAGAAAGAAAGAAAGAAAGAAAGAAAGAGAAAGAAAGAAAGTTAAGAGGATTAATAGGATAAAAGATTATTTAAAGCAAAAATATTAATAAATTAGAAAGAGGATCATTTTATTTTGATAAAGATTAAAACACCAAAAATTTATTAACTTTTATGAACATTTATTTGCAGAGAAAAAGTTAATCAAAATACAAAATGAAATTTTTGAAATATAAGAACATACTAGTAATAATGATAACAGTGAAAAATTTAACACACCTCTCTTAGTCTAACAAATAACTTGGACAAAAATGAAAAAGGATATAGAGCAGTAGTTTTCTAATACACTCTGTGAAGTAGAGAGATAAGCAGGTAAACTCTAGAACCCTCATTTCTACTTCAAGCAGACTAGCTTTGCTTTTAACTGTTGTTTTCTTTCTTTTCTTTTTTTAGTATACAAATGTTCCATAAGAGCTGTGATTTGATAAAAGTTAAATTGCTTTAAAATTATGAAAAAGTAAAAATAATGTTTGCATTACACGATTAACAAAAACTGCCTAAAAGATACTTTTTAAACTTTTATCATAAATAAAATATACCTTTTTTCTCAATAGACATGTAACTTTCACAAAAAAATTGATTCTATATTTAACTACAAAGATTAATTCAATAAGTTTCCCCCAAAAAGAAACTATACAAGTCACTATCTCTACATATCAAAATATATGGCATGTGCCTACATCTAATAGAAGAAGAAAAGACAATAATATGCTTTTATTATTAACCATAAATAGTAACTATATTGATCATTCAGCTCAAAAATTAGAGTAGAATATAAATGTACCAATCACGAAAGAGGATTAAAAAATTAAAAAACAGATTCATTAATTATAACAAAAAGTAGTAATAAATGCTCAAAATGCTTATTTGAAAAACCAATAAAAAGACAAATACTTGACAAAACTCGTCATTTAAAAATCATTATAGCTAAAATTTATTGAGTCCTCACTCTTCATGTATTTTGCTAAGCAATTTAGAAGAGCTTAGTTCACTTAATCCTCAAACAATATTATGCAAATCTTCCATTCATTTATTTCATAAACATTTATTAAGTATTAACTAATGCCCAGCACTCTGTGAGACACTAGACATACTGCTAAACAAGAGAAATTGTGTCATTACTCTCAAGATATTTGCAGTTTGAAGGAAAAAATAAATATCTCCATTGAACAAAATGCATAGAATTTAGATAACTTTCCTAAGGACACATAGCATCTTTGTGTTGGAATTTTAGTTTATCTAAATTGTATTCCTTGAAGGCCTATGCTTCTAACTAAACTGCAATGCTACAAAACGGGGAAAAAAGATTTAACAGTTACCATTTCTATAACTTTAAACAATTACTATTTATATAACTCATTGCTGAAACATAGAAATTATGGATGAAATAGTTGATTTTCTAGGGAAACATGAATTGCCAAAGATGATGCAAGTAGATATTTAAAAACAACACAATTAAAGAAAACATGGATGAAATTGAAAGCACTGTAAAAACATAAAAATAAAAAAAGCTAACTCTGTTGATATTGACAGAATCGGGTGACTTTTTGTGAGAGGCTATCAGTATTCTAAGGAATGTATAATTTCTCTACTATTTAAGCTATCAAAATAGAAGATAGATATAGTCTGGCATGCTTATCAAGCTATCATTCATAACTGTGATACCTAATCTGTCAAAGCTAGCTTGTAAACAAACCAACCAACAGCTCATTAATAAATAAGCACACATACATACCAACAAACCCAATAAGCTACAGACAATCTCATCTTTGAATATAGGTACAAAAAATGTTAACTTTAAATCAAAAATAAATTAATTTTCACACATGTTCAAAGAATGATATGCCATGCCAACTTAAGGGTTACTACAAAATGCAAGGTTCGATTTTCCTGGATGTTGTATATATGCACCTAAACAAGCAAAAACTGTCAACTCTAATACAACAATTTCAATTCTATGTTTTATTCCTAAGGAATAAATAAGAAAAGTGTTAAAAAATACACAAAATGTTTATTATAGCATTGTTTATAGTAGTGCATAGTACTATTATTCCTATAAGGAAATTAGAGAAAAATATCCTATGCTTAGCAATTATAATCTATGGTAGAATGTTACAAGAGATGCAAATAGTATATACAAAGCACTTTATTATTTAAAAGGAAAAAACTAAATCCCAGCAGACTACACAAATAAAGAAAAACTTTGCTAAAGAGGAGGCATTGAGAATGGGTCTCAATGGATTAGTAGGATTTTAACAGATATGATTGGAAACATACCTTTCCAGGTCAGGAGATATGGAAGGAAGTAGTGAGAAATCAAACTGAAAAGGAAGACTAGGTCCAGACCATAAAGTGCATTAAATATAGATAGTAATAAATAAATCAGTGGAACAGAACTGAGAATCCTAAAACAGATTCAAGTATGTGAGAACGAATTAAATGACAAAAACAACATTCTAAATATTGTGGAAAAGGGATTTTTATTTTCAATGATGCCGAAACAATTAGTTGCATGCCCTATCTCACACTAAAAACAAGAATATTGTTCAAACGGATTAAAGATACAACAGTTAAAAAATAATAAAAAATATACTACTAGAAATACTGCAGAAAATGTGGACATAAACTTGAGTTTACAGATAATTTTATAAATAAAAATTTAGAAATCAAGAAGGAAATCAGATGTTTGTTTTTCCCAAAAATGTTTATAAAACTGTATCCCAGATGCCATCATAAACAAACAATACACTGAGGAAGAATTCTTCTGAGAAACAAAGTTTTAATGGTTCTAATACACAAAGAACTCTAAGAAAATTAATTTAAACAATGCAAACAGGCAAATAGATAAAAGAAAAAATTAGAAAAACAACATAAGCTAACATTCCATAAAAGCAGATGCAAATGGACAATAAATTATGAAATAATGTTCAACTATCTGAGAATTCAGAAAAAAATATTAATTAAAGTGGCAAATGTCATTTTTTACTTTTCAGTACTGATAAAAATTAATCACATAAAATGGTGGCAAGGATATGGAGAAACAGTCTCATATATTACTGATAGATGTGGAAACTGCCACTATATTATTGAAAAACAATCTGGCAGTACTTATTAAAATGAAAAATGTACATGCCCTTTGATTCATCAATTCCACTTCTGTGAATGTCTTCTGTAGAAAAGAAAAGCAATACTACATGATATATGTGCAATGTTGTTTATAGCAATATTGTTTCTTAGTGAAAAAAATTTTTTTAAAACTGAGACTATACTGAATGTCTAACTATAGGGGATGGTTGATTAAATTCTGCTACAGCTATACAATGGAATGATATTCACATATTAACCAGAATGTCATGAGTTGATCTTGGATATGAGCTTTTAATAATAATAGTAAATATCATATATATTAGTTACATTTTTTTTAAAGAAAATAAAAACTCATCGTATGTGTGTATATATGCATTATAATGACAAGGTGAGAGATTACATGCAAACTGTACTCGTTGCAGAAAGAATATATTTGCAGGAATGGGGGCAAAAATATTTCTTAATTCACTTAGTTCACAACTTCTTTGATTCCTGGCAATAGGTATTTATTACTTTTGTAATTTAACCAATCTTTTACTTTAACCCTTTAAACAATCTTACAAAGTTTTTAAAAATAAAGTATAATGTAATAAAATATCTAAAATATTATCTCTGAATTGCTTTCCTGAAATATGAAAGAAAAGGAAACTGTCTTCTTTGTAGTCAAACTACTTATGAGACGACCTGCATGGAAAGTGAAGTATATCAACCAGCACATGATCCTTAATTGTGATTACACTTCATTGCACTCAGCCTATTAAGTGCTTAAATTACCAGACAACAGAATCTATGTTCCTAAAGTAAATTAATGATGTTTTTCCTCCTTATCGTAGCCCAGTTCCAACAATCACATGGATGAAGGTTAATGGTTATATTCCTAGTAAGGCACGTCTGCGGAAATCTCAGGCGGTGCTGGAAATACCTAACGTGCAGCTGGATGACGCAGGCACGTATGAGTGCAGAGCTGAAAACTCACGTGGAAAAAATTCCTTTCGTGGACAATTACAAGTATACAGTAAGTATTATAAGCAAAGCATGATGCTCTAGTCTCAAGAGTCAAACTGACAATGCAGATTACTTTAAATGTTGTTTCTTAGGCACATAAAAACCAAATTACAATTAATAATCATACTTCTTTGGTACAGTAAAGCATCATGTAAAATTATGAAGACACATGCTTTAAATTAAAAATGAATGTGTAATTATCAGTTTCTTTATACAGTATAGAGAGTTGATATTTGTAAAACTGAGATATTCCCCTGGCACCAAAACTAACCTTTGGATCAGTTAAAAATCTTGTAAACTTTATTAACTTATTCTTGCCCTTGGCCTGAATCAGGAGTCACAATATATTACCCATGAACCAAATCCTGCTCAGCTGTCTTTTTTTGGGGGGAAGGGGAAATACAAGTTTACTGAAACGCAACCACATCCATTTATTTACATATTGTCTATGTCAGGTTTTGCACTGCTGTGGCAAATTTAAGTAGTTGAGACACAGACCAGCTGACACAAAGCCTAAAATATTTGCTATCAGATACTTTATAGAAAAACTTTACTGACCTCTGGCTTAAATTCATTCATTTGTTGACAAATAGCCTCTACAGCCTACAAATGTTTATATTATCCAAAAATGCCAAAGAGCCAACCAGGTTGTGTATAAGAATTGGGAAAACCTACTTCACAAATATCTAAATCTCCTCTGTATGTCTAAGGATCCCAAATTGCATCTACTTTTCATATGTGCTTTTTTTATAACAGACATTATCAATAATGGGTAAGTGATATGATTCTTATGTCTCAGACAAAGACACTAAAAAAGAGAGGAAAATAATAATCCAGAGCATTGATATAAGTAAATACAGATGCTTCCAATATGAAATTATCCAAATTGCATATTTGGCTGAACCTGCTAAACAACTATGGCTGTCACTGTATCTCAAGATCAGTTTTTCTAAAAAGCTTAATGTTCTTCACAAGGACTCTTAAAGAGTATTTTGAAATATTAATATCTGAAGTCAGTCTGTTTTTCTTTCATTATCTCTAGTAACACCTTTAGGAATTCAGTACTCATCAAATTGACTATGTCATGCACATTTTATTCATTCATTCACTAAGTCAATTAATGTTTATTAAGTGCCTATTACTGCTCTATATGCTAGCAATAGAGCTTTGAAGAAACTCATGATCCTTTGGATTAAATGAAAAGCAAGCTCTACATTTGAGAAGAGAGCATGGCATCTGCCGTGATAAACGCATATGCAAAGGATTTGGGGAGCGTAATCCTACTGAGATGATTTAGGGAAAAGTTTCCAGAGGATTTGTACCTTTAAAGTCTAAACAGAGAAGCATCCTGGAAGAAACATAAAGTAATTTAGAAGTTTGTAAGATGGAAGCACCAGCATTGGTTTGGTTATTTTTAGGCCATGAATATTATATTTGGATTAAATCCACAAGGCAAACTGTTCACAGTTTCTAACATCATTAAGTCAATTTCTCTAGCCATAGAGGAAAAAGCTGTTACTTTTATACTCTGAGGAACAGTGGCTAACATTCAAATACATTATGTCTCTTTATCCTCACAGTGATAGTGATGATACAAATCTGATACTGAAAGATTGATACAGTTCAACTACTGTTTTGCTGCTCAAAACCACACACACACACACACACACACACACAAATGTAAGGAGTCCCTGTTATTCTTAAGGCTATTTGAGAAAAGTCCCAAATCTTTCTGTGTTGTGAAGAATGGCCTATACCTAAATAATAATTAGATTTACAGTCTGGGACAGAAGCTCCTATAGGGCACTATTCTACTTGCCCTCCTTCCCACTTGGACTACTTGATTCATTGGTGGTAGCAATCATTGCCAAGAAAAGTAGAAAAATATTTGCTTTCACTCAATATTACTGGTGCACCTTCTGGTGAGAGGATATGCTACTAAGAAACAACTGTGGATTCTCTTTGTCATGCACAATTAGATGTACACTATAGGCCAAACTAGGTAAGGACAAACCTGCCCAAAGCATGCATCTCTTTGAATGGAAAATAATGAAGATTGTTAACTAGAAAAAGAAACCGGTCCAGCTAGTTACTTAGGCATATATTTCTGACAGTGTGGGAAGGTAACTTAGAAGACTGTGGCCTTTCACTGTAGCCCATGTTTAGGGTGGTTTCCTGCCCTGCTCCTGATTTGCCCTGGATAGTCCCAGATTATGTCTATTGTCCTGGGACAGTTATGAATAATGCCCTATTTCACTTTCAGAAGTATCTTGGTTATTACATATTCACTCAACTCTTGTACTTTTTAAACTGTTGTGTTTAACATGAGGGCTTTTCTCCCCCACGCATCAAATTCTGTAGAATGTAGAAAAATCTTGGCTAATATTTCCACCTGACTGGCAGTAGATACAGATAGCAGGATGCATAAATGTTCCATTGTATCCATAGTTTGTGTTTATAATCTTCTCTCAGGATGCATTTCTGTTGGAAGCTCTGTAACCTGAGTTTTGCATGTTGGAAGGAGTAGAGGCTGACACTTTTTATCTAAATAATCAATATTCATAGAGTATTGAAAGCATAGTCTTTCTTGTAGCTCACTTTCCTTTTGAAAGTATAATTATGGGAATGTTTTTCATATTCGGTTTAGATTCAAAAGATGAACCAAGGTTCTAAGGCAACCTTTTTTGTATTATTTTTTTGGTTAAATCATTAAAAATGCTAATATAGGTGGTAGGTTTAAATTTAGATCACATATTTTATTGTTTATAACTCAGAATCTGTATTATTAACATACAATAAATGATATAGCATAAGTAAAGGTGTTCATAACACAAATCAATTTTAAAATAATACTCATAAAAAGGAATAAACTAGCAAAAAAATTAAAACACAAAGTTTTGGTAATAATTTGAACCTTAGAATAAACTGTATATTTATTCGATTGAATATACATATCATTTAGACTATAGAGTAATTTTATGGATGAAATAATTTTTTTGATCATTTCTGTCTCCTCTAATTTCTGATGATTAATCAAAAAAGAACTTGTTTTAACTACTTACACAAAATTTTTAGTCTTTATAATTCTAATATAAATTGACTCTTGCTTGGTAAGGTTCTCATTCAAAATGAAAAGACAGAATGAAAGAATGAGAAAACAAAAGGAAGAAAGGAGGGAAGGAAAAGAGGAAGGCAGGCAGCATGTTCATACATTTTTAAGCAGTTTTATATATAAGGAGCTCTCATAATAGGAGGTATTTTGTTTACAGAAAAATCTTATTATATAAAGATATGTGATCTATAAATTTAAACATATATCACATATCCCAACTAGTAATTTGTCACCCTATATAGCAAGGATACTGTCACTGTGATTGCTGAATAGTTTATACTTATTATTTAGACTAGAAATATATCAGTATTAAAAAATACCTGTTACCAAGATGCTTAAAAGAAAATTACATTGCATTGTACTAAATATCCGACAAGGTTTCTATTTTCAGCGCAGTGTAGTATTATAGGTTTGTTTTGCTTTTTGTTTTGCTGTAAAATCTCTGGAAAGTATCCTCACAAATTTTAATAACTTCCAGTGTTTGCAAATTTGTTTACATGTAAGCTTTTTCCAGACGAAGACTATTTTTTGTTTTCTAATTATTCTTATTTTCCAGCAGTAAGCATTATACTCAGGACAATTTTTATTATAAGTCTATGCTTATTATAAAGATTAATGCTTAGATATGTACACCATTCTTCAAGGTACACTGTAAAGAATAGATGGATTTTAGGAGACTAAAGAACTAACAGAGGGAACAAATAGCTGCCAAGAGCTTATGGTTTAGACTCTACTATAGTATTAGGTACTTTATGTAATATTAACCCACAATAGCTATTAGGAATTAATTTTCCTGCTTGACAGATTGGGAAGTTAAGGCCTGGAAAGGTTAAGGAGCTTATTACTGAAGGTCCAAATAATAATAAGCAGTAGAACCAGATTCCAACTTAAAACTAGCAATGACACCAGAAATCAAACCCCAACTATAGGATGCTACCTCTCAGTGAAATATTGAGGCCATGAGCTAAGGCATGGTTGAGAAAGGAATGGAGAATAGTTAATTCCTATTTACTCATCTGTTATTAAATTGTTTGATACATTAAATCCTTGTCATTAGTTCTTACTCTCTATTTTTCTTTTCTTCCAAATTGTGTTTTTATATATTAGGCATGATTTTTAAAGATGTTTTAGCTATTAAAATACATTAAAGTTTTGCCATAGAAAATAATATAAAGTTGTAGACTTCTAGTTAATAATTTAATCCATAAAGAAAATGTTTTCAATTCATCTTTGGAGAACATTTCTCACCTTGAGTTCTGGTGTTATGAAAATCATACCATATATATTCATAGTTGATAAAAAATAAAGTTCCAGTTATCAGCCCATTTAAATAAGAATTACCACCTACAACTTACAGATGAGACACATTACAGTTAAATAACTCATTCTTGATGACATATTAGAGCAAGGGCATGGTAACAATGGGATTTGAACCTACATTTACCCCCAACTTTGTAATCTTTCCAGTATACCATGTTACCTCTCACTGGTCCACAGCTGAGAGTCATAATATTGAAAATGATCTATGTGGATAAAATATGTTGACTTCTCAACACTTAAGAGTACAGGAGCAATGAAGGAGGCCAATAACAAGTAGCATGTAACAACAGATTTTCAAAGTTTCTAATGGCAAGAGATAATAAGCAAGATTTCCTTTATGCACATCTGCTTAGAGTTTTAAAAAGTGTAACCTGGAGACCGATCTGAAGCTCAAATGTATTACATAAGTAGTTGCCAATATATAGTGCACCTGGTGAGAGTATGATAGCTTCTGGGTTTAAGGTGCCATATGTGTCTTAAATTTTTTACACACTGAAATAGGTGGCCTGACAAAAGCTAGATAAAAGAGGTTACCAGTTTTCAAAAAAAAAAAAAATTCTGGTGGCAGTGTAATAGGTCATTTTTATTTGTAGAATTGTTGGTAAAGTGAATTTGAATATTATTTTAATTGCATTTGTCTCATCCGTTAAATTTTGAGCAGACAGTAAGTAAACATTGTAGCATATTTATCTTTGTATTCTCAGTGCTAATCATTGCACCAATAGTGATGTCTAATAAGTACTTGAAGAATAAAGGAAAGCAAGAATTATTTCTTTTTAATTTTATTGATCACTTGTTGAATTTATGACAAATTCATTTTGGAGTCAGAACTTTAAATTAGGCCATTAGTACAGAGTAATCCAAAAAATATGTTTGAAGAAACATTAGTTTGATTTCTAGTTTTTTGCTTTTCCATATGATGCAATCGGTTTTTAAAAGTTTTTTTTCCTAATTTTTCATTTTAGCAACTTTTTAAGATTTTTTTCAATTTCTTTTTAACTCCCACAAGCTGCATATCCCAGCACTAGTTGTAGTATATTAAGACACATATCAAATACAACTAACCAATATCCTGTAATCAACTATTATATGTAGGTCAGTGCTATGTCTAAAGTAAATATATATGTTATGTCAGCTCTATTCTTGATGATCTAACTAGCTGGGATGTCAAACAATAACTAAAATATTCAATAACAGTATGTCAGCAACAGAAGAGGGGTAAAAGCTACTATGTGATTATATCCAAGTGAATAAGAACTATAGATGTCCAGAGAGGAACAGATGACTCCCCTTTAAGGTTAGGTTTAACAAACCTTATATAACTAGACTAAAGCTTCAATTATGAGTAGAATTAAAAGAGACAGAGAAGTAGAACATTCCACATGTATTGAACAATCTGAAGAAGATGCAGCCTGTGTCTGGAACACAGCAAACCTGTCTACTTGGATTACAAGGGTCATGTATAGTTATGAAGCAGAGTAGGAAAGTTTATAAAAAGTCCAAAGGAGGAAACAGAGTTTAATGTTGCTTTTGTATCTCATCATTTCTATCAGTATTTTTAGTGTAGATGACTACAAAGAGACTGATTTTGGGAGCCAGGCACAAAAATTAGGATCAATATTTAAAGCTCCCCCTGGTAGACTGTTGAATGATAGATTCCAGGCTTAAAGTTGAATTACAGTGTATTCAAAAGCCTACAAATCCTGACTATGCCAAGGTAAGGCTCTTAAAGACTGGGATATGTTGGCTGGAAGACCGATGAGCTACTAAAAACAAAGTTCCCATTTACAGACAACTAGTTATGCAGCAAATGCTTCCAATTCATTTTTCAATATTTCAAAATAGGATGTAAGAAATATATGCTCCCGGGAGTCAGAAATATCTGACTTCGAAAGTGGTTTCTGTCCCTTACTATGTGCCTTTGGGTAAATTTTCTTAACCTCTCTGAGCCAACGTTTCCTGATTCATAAAATGAAATGTTTGTTTTCAGGGTCAATGTTACAGGGATCAATTGATAACTGAGTTCAGTGTTTAGGATTAACATTTAATAAATGACAGTTTCTTCTCTCTTGCTCTTTCTCCTTCCTTCTAAACTGGCTTAGGTTTTGGACATCTGCTGTCCCTTTAGACCCACTGATATCCATGTGCAATTTCCTTCAGCATATCTTCTTTCCTTTCTCATACTATCCTTTCCTTTCTTATGCTATGCTATGACTTTACAACTCCTTTACCACAGTATAAACTTCTTAAATATAATATATATGTGTTCTATATCCCTAATAGCCTCTAAGATTGACCAAGGACTTAAATGAGGTGAATGAATCAATGACCAAAGTCCTCACTAGCACAAAGTAAAATATTTTATAGATTTATGGCAAAAAATGTTGCTAAAAATAACCAATTGTTCAATATTTTTTTCATATTTATTTTAATTGTTTAAAATAGAATACTTATGGACTAAGGGTCACTTGTTTTCAGTGTTTTTATTTTAAGTATCAGCCAATGGAGGAAAGACTCCAGCCTCTATTTTATATATTTGATATAATCACATTATATCTTCTTTTCTAACTTATAAAGTTTATTTTAACTACTTTCCAATATGTTACTTAAAATTTGATTACATCAAATGAAATACATCTGTACACACTCACTATAAGATAACTACATAATATACACAGGTAAAGATGCAAGTTTTGAGATGTATCTAGATAACACCGGTTGTTAAAAGACTAAAATCATTCCAAAAGATACTATTCATGCATTTCTGTTGAGGCAGAAGTTGGTCTCAGGGTGCAGTCTATAAAAATCCATAAGTAAGACTCAAGAGTTAAGTAGATTAATTTGATTAGGGTCAGACTCAACATTTCTAAAACAAAAACAAACGAATTTCAGGATAAACAAAGAAGGAAGGCATACTTCACAAAAGCTGAATTTAATGTAGTCTTTCATTCAGATGCTTCATTTTCACATTTTCAATAGTGTTCCTATAACATAAATTACCTTTATATTGAATGTTCTTCCACATTTATTTTGCAAATAGTTATGTTGCAGGTCATTTATTGGCTACAAGTAAATATAGTACAAAATCGTAACAAAAAGAGTATAAAACGCCAATCTAAAAAAGCAGTCTGTTTAAAAGCAGATATGACATAATTCTTGTTTTATTTCTAATGAATTATTCAGCAGAATGATTTTTTTTCTAGATTTTGACCGTACACAATTCTTTAGAGCAGTGAAAACTATCTTGTCATAAAACAAGCAACCTCTGCTAGCTTATAATATCAGAAACGTCATCATTGACAAACACAGAAAGGTGGAAGTTTTCATCTGATACTGAAAGATTGATACAGTTCAACTACTGTTTTGCTGCTCAAAACCACACACACACACACACACACACACA
>NW_011888929.1:1984569-2068849 GCF_000151845.1 Pteropus vampyrus
AAGAGACAGAGAAGTAGAACATTCCACATGTATTGAACAATCTGAAGAAGATGCAGCCTGTGTCTGGAACACAGCAAACCTGTCTACTTGGATTACAAGGGTCATGTATAGTTATGAAGCAGAGTAGGAAAGTTTATAAAAAGTCCAAAGGAGGAAACAGAGTTTAATGTTGCTTTTGTATCTCATCATTTCTATCAGTATTTTTAGTGTAGATGACTACAAAGAGACTGATTTTGGGAGCCAGGCACAAAAATTAGGATCAATATTTAAAGCTCCCCCTGGTAGACTGTTGAATGATAGATTCCAGGCTTAAAGTTGAATTACAGTGTATTCAAAAGCCTACAAATCCTGACTATGCCAAGGTAAGGCTCTTAAAGACTGGGATATGTTGGCTGGAAGACCGATGAGCTACTAAAAACAAAGTTCCCATTTACAGACAACTAGTTATGCAGCAAATGCTTCCAATTCATTTTTCAATATTTCAAAATAGGATGTAAGAAATATATGCTCCCGGGAGTCAGAAATATCTGACTTCGAAAGTGGTTTCTGTCCCTTACTATGTGCCTTTGGGTAAATTTTCTTAACCTCTCTGAGCCAACGTTTCCTGATTCATAAAATGAAATGTTTGTTTTCAGGGTCAATGTTACAGGGATCAATTGATAACTGAGTTCAGTGTTTAGGATTAACATTTAATAAATGACAGTTTCTTCTCTCTTGCTCTTTCTCCTTCCTTCTAAACTGGCTTAGGTTTTGGACATCTGCTGTCCCTTTAGACCCACTGATATCCATGTGCAATTTCCTTCAGCATATCTTCTTTCCTTTCTCATACTATCCTTTCCTTTCTTATGCTATGCTATGACTTTACAACTCCTTTACCACAGTATAAACTTCTTAAATATAATATATATGTGTTCTATATCCCTAATAGCCTCTAAGATTGACCAAGGACTTAAATGAGGTGAATGAATCAATGACCAAAGTCCTCACTAGCACAAAGTAAAATATTTTATAGATTTATGGCAAAAAATGTTGCTAAAAATAACCAATTGTTCAATATTTTTTTCATATTTATTTTAATTGTTTAAAATAGAATACTTATGGACTAAGGGTCACTTGTTTTCAGTGTTTTTATTTTAAGTATCAGCCAATGGAGGAAAGACTCCAGCCTCTATTTTATATATTTGATATAATCACATTATATCTTCTTTTCTAACTTATAAAGTTTATTTTAACTACTTTCCAATATGTTACTTAAAATTTGATTACATCAAATGAAATACATCTGTACACACTCACTATAAGATAACTACATAATATACACAGGTAAAGATGCAAGTTTTGAGATGTATCTAGATAACACCGGTTGTTAAAAGACTAAAATCATTCCAAAAGATACTATTCATGCATTTCTGTTGAGGCAGAAGTTGGTCTCAGGGTGCAGTCTATAAAAATCCATAAGTAAGACTCAAGAGTTAAGTAGATTAATTTGATTAGGGTCAGACTCAACATTTCTAAAACAAAAACAAACGAATTTCAGGATAAACAAAGAAGGAAGGCATACTTCACAAAAGCTGAATTTAATGTAGTCTTTCATTCAGATGCTTCATTTTCACATTTTCAATAGTGTTCCTATAACATAAATTACCTTTATATTGAATGTTCTTCCACATTTATTTTGCAAATAGTTATGTTGCAGGTCATTTATTGGCTACAAGTAAATATAGTACAAAATCGTAACAAAAAGAGTATAAAACGCCAATCTAAAAAAGCAGTCTGTTTAAAAGCAGATATGACATAATTCTTGTTTTATTTCTAATGAATTATTCAGCAGAATGATTTTTTTTCTAGATTTTGACCGTACACAATTCTTTAGAGCAGTGAAAACTATCTTGTCATAAAACAAGCAACCTCTGCTAGCTTATAATATCAGAAACGTCATCATTGACAAACACAGAAAGGTGGAAGTTTTCCAAGTACAGCAAAGTTGAGGTCAGAAAGACAGAGAAAAAGAAGTGCTTCCTCTGTCCTGAACATATTCTTGAATTGCCAAAATTGGAGAAAGTAAGTTGGGGAGGGGCGATAAAAAGGAACCGGTCTCTCTGATTTTTTCCCCTAACTTATAAAAATGAACATCTGTGTTAAAGAACCATCTCTGTCTGTACCCGACTTTCATCATTGTATTATAGCATCCCTATACTGGGCAGCTCAACAGGTGCACAACAGGTTGTGCTCTAGGTTCCTTCATTAAAAAAGGCATTTTGGCCTATTACTAAGAAGTCTATTATCCCTACTGTTCTAGGGCCTAACAACAACATATATCAAGGAAAGACTCCCCGCAGCCTGGTTATATCCAGCTAACTTCTGGCACCAGATTCTTAAGATAACTACAATTAAAACAACTAAAGGAAATTTGGCAACGCAGTACAAAAGTAGGAGTTGGGGATTACATTTTATCATTCAGTTGGTAAAAGTAGTCCTATCATGTCCGAACTTTTATTTACGCCATGCGTACAAAGCTCCGGAGCCGTGTCCCTCCGCGGCCCCATTTGCACGCGCGACCGCTCCACGCGGGGCCGCGCGCCGACATCCACTTCACGGGCGGCCGGCTAGTTCAGCGGCTGTGGACGCGTCCTTTCGCCCTTGGCGGGCGTCTTCCCGGCCGGGCCAGAGCCCCGACAACTCCGCGGACATATTTCGGGCCGTCGCGCCGCTTTCGGCTTCCTCGCGCGGCGCACCGACACTTCCGCGGCGGGGCTTTGAGAGCGCGCGCGCGCGCCTGCGAGGCCGCGGCCCCGGCCCACGCCGCTCGCCCGGGGTGTCGCGCGGACCCAGCACGCTTACCGCGGATCCGCGCTGCGCCGGCTTTCTCACGTTGCACAACCGCTTCGAATCGCAGCCACAGCACACTCTTTGTTGATCAAGGATTCTTCCTCTGTTGTAATTTTGCATATTTGAAGAACGCTAGTAAGTACAGAAAAAACTGTACACCAAGTGAACTTTGAATTTACAAATTATTTTCCAAAAGCGGTTCGGGTTCTGTTAAGGAAAAAAAGAGCAGTTATCAATAAATGGACATGCTGTATTACTTCAACCTGTGCTAACGCTGCCCCAGTACTTGGAAAAAGTGATGCCTCTTAAGTACCTGACTTCCTACTAAACAAATTATGGTGTCTTGAGGGAGAATCTAGCCACTGTTTTGAAGTGGGGAAACAAGATATACTTCTTTCAGCTTACAAAAATGTTTTAAATGATCGAAATATCACTACTATACATTTTTTACACGAGAAATACAGTTCTGTGGATAATGCAAACCGTGAATCAGTAAAATTACTGCAATTAATAGGTCCATATAAATTTCGAACTTGGTAAAGTGAGACTGGAATCTCCCTTTTTTTAATGCTTCAACTCTTACAGCTTACCCACACTGGATAGAAAAACTGAATGATACTCAGTTAGACAGTGGGAGCCCTTTGCGATGGGAATGTAAGGCTACTGGAAAACCCAGACCCACATACCGTTGGCTGAAGAATGGAGTGCCTCTCTTAACTCAGGTACTGTTGGATAACTATTAACCTGTCCCAGTGTACTTTTGGCAGGATTGCACATAGGACATACTGTCCTTTATTCTTCTTGAAAGCCATTTCTTATGTCTTAAGTATTTGGAGTAATATAACAAATATAGAAACAATTTTTATTTTCATTACCTCATTTCTTTTAAAAATAATACATTGTTTAGGTTTTATTCAATCCTATAAAGTCATGAAAACATTAATGGTTATTATAGACTCATTGTCATTTCTAGCCAACTTTTAGATAACATCTAGCTTGTTGCTGTCACTTTGCGGATGATGGAGTTAACTTCAATGAGTAAAATGACTGGCCCGAGTTCATGTATCTAGTAAGGGACGAGATTGGAGTAGAATCCTAGTCTTCTGTGTCCTAGGCAAGGTATTTCTGTGACATCCTGCTACCCATAGACTTAAATATCTTTTTAGTAAATCTGCCTTTTTGTAAAACAACTTAATGTGTTCCGGATTTGAAAATAAATCAATTACTATTTAATTTCAGAATAATGGTAATTTTAGCTCTTTCCGTTATTGTGGCCTTTGCAGGAAAGAGGGCACTATTTACCGCCAAAATAGAGGAAGAAGCAAATATAAAGTTGAAATTCCAAACACATTCTGCCCAGGGGCCTTTTGTCTATCATTTACCTCTTTGGGCCTCAGTTTGCTTCTTTGTGAATTGAAGAGATTAGATCAGATCCTTCCCACAGTCCCATCCAGTTCCAATATTCCCTTATTCTGAAACCAGTTAGATCAAAACAATTACACAAAAAGACACAAATAAAAAGAACTATAGAGCTGTTTTAAAAAAAATTGTGAGGGAAAGGGTGGAAATCCTGTCATTGAGTTATTTGCCTCTTTCTAATTCTTTCTAAATCTCCTACCAGATAAACCTTGAGAAGGGACTATGCTGGTTATATTTTCTACTCCCAGCATCCAAGTAAAGTAAATTCCACTGGCAAATAATACATTTGCAAAGTGAATGGGTTTATTTTGAAAATGGTGTCAAATTACTTGGTATCTCTGTTGATAAAGTACTACTCACTAACGTTTAAAAAAATGATTTGCTTGACATTAAGTAGACAAGACACCTGGTTGTTTAACAACATTTTAAATTTAAAATTCATTTTTGAAATGTGCACTTGGCCTCTGTTTACCTCAATTTGCACATGCTCCGTTTTCTGTCTTCTATATTGTTTCTTCTGATAATGAAGTTTACATTGTTTTACCAATAATTTTATACAGAATCCAGTTGCAGGGCAGTTTTTTTTATTTGTGTTGTTTTGTTGAGAGAAGTGAGAAAAAGACAAACTCCTCACCAGATCAATATAATAAAATGATTCTTGCTATGACCTTAACTATACTTAACCTTGATGCCTCAGTCCTTTCTACCATGTGAATCCCTGCTTCTCCTTTATAAGATGAATTCTAATAAAAGCTTCATCTGCCGATTGTACTTTATGAGCTTAACTTGTATACCAAGCAAAAGCAGCTCCATTTAAAAACGAAACTGAAATAAAACTCAGAAGAATAACTACAGGAATATATAGTTTTAATTTCTTTTCTAAGAAAGTTATAATTTACATGAGATGTTATAAAATAAGATAAATTTGCATTGCTGAGTTGTCAAATAATGTTCAACTGCATTAATTGCAGGCTTTCCCCCCCCGCCCCTTGGTCTAGGAGACAGTAACTGCTGCAAAATCTGTATGATTTGTTCACTTTCTGTATCTAATTTTATTTATTTCATTACAGAGTAGGGTTGAGATGGTTAATGGAGTATTGATGATCCACACTGTGAACCAGTCAGATGCTGGAATGTATCAATGTTTGGCTGAAAATAAATATGGAACCATTTATGCAAGTGCTGAGCTAAAAATTTTAGGTATGCAATTTCTAAGTAAACAAATAGGAAAAAAGTTGCTTTTTTTCATGCTCTAATTCTTGCTATACTCGAGTTTCATGATATGATTGCAAAAACCTATTTTATGGCTTGAAAAAAAATTCTGTCTTGCGGATATATATCTTTTAAGCTTTAGGGGACAAGTTTACATTGGGTACAGTTTGTCCCATAACTTTTTTATAAGGTTTTTCTGACTTTTTAACAAGTTTACGCAATATGTCTGTTCTATGATATTAAAAAAATCATATAAGAAATATATGTTAACTTCCAAGGAAAAATGCCTTGAGGGTAGGGGATCAGAATGTAGATTTCAAGCAGCCTCTCCCTTCTCCCATAGCAATGCTTAATATTTTTCCAAGCAAGCTCCTACCTACCAGTAGACATGTGACTCCTTCAAGGCACCCACAATAAAGCACTCTCTCATTGTAGGACATCAGCTATTATCATCATTACATGAAAAGGAGTCTAGGCATAGCCATCTCATAGAGTTATACCCTTGATAAAAATGTAACCAGGAAGTAGCACTACTTTATTATTTAGTACAGGAAAGAATCCAGTGGAACAGGCTACCCAGATTGAGCATATTCGGGCTACTGGAATGGATTTTACTTTTTTCCTACTCTGATGATTTCCTAAACTTTGGCTCTGGATATTTATAATACAAAGAGAAATACTTAGGTGATCTTAACTCACTGCCTCCCAAAAGTGGGCAGGAGCCCAAGTGTACTTATTATTCACTTAAATTCCCAAAGCACGATATTAACAGGAACACCCAAGATCTCAGGAATCTGGGAACTTTACATATCAACTAAATGTAATACCATAAACCAACTTATTGAATTATGAATGTTTGAACTTAAAATTTCTCCACATTATAGCTAATTCATCCAAAGTAGTTAGAGGAGTCCATGTTTCAGTCTCCTACACCTAATCAATAAAATATTAATGTACTTTCTTGTCAGTGCACACTCCAACATTTATTAATTAAAATCTGGTTTGGCCTTCACCTAGTTAATAGTTTACCCAGAAACATTGTGAAATGAGTCTCTTTCTCATTCACTAGACTTATTTTCAGAATTATCTTTTGTAAGTTCTATTCTCAGTAGGCAACCAAAAATGTTACCTGCAATTTCCCCATGAGACTTTTTATTTTTTTCCAACTTCTTAACCCATCTCAATTGCATACATGTTTTTATGTTACATACATATTTTTAATGTTTTTATGCCATGCATTATACTGCTATATGATGGACATAAAACGCTTATGAAATATCCACAAAATTGTCACATTGGTACAATAATTATATCAGAGACCGTAGACTTATACAGTAGACATATTTTTCATATTCTCTTTTAGGTTCAAAAGTGTCTTTCTTTTAAAAAATATTGTTTTGGTCTCTGTCTCATGAATTCTTGTAGTCCAGTATCCTTAACTATAGCTGCCCAGTGGAATTACCTGGGGAACTTTAATTAAAAGTGTCTTGGTGAAAATGCAGTAAAAATAATTAATGATCAGACCTAGGTAAGTAATTGCAACCAATGATATCAACTTTTGATTGAAATTTAAACACTTCCATTTCTTAAAAATGTATTTCTTTAAAAACTGCATTCAATTGTATTTAACATTCAAGTAAAGTATGCTTTAGTTAAGACTCAGGAAATAGATAACAGAATTGTCTTCTCCACAGGTAACCTCCATTTTTTCAAAGGAAGCCCCAAATATTCTTCCTTGGCTGGCCCCTTTACTTTTTGCCCAAGGTGCTCATTAGTCTTTTATAATTAAAGTTGCTAACCATAATTAAAACGTGTTATTTTTTAAAAACAAATCCACTTTGTGGATCCCACATTGTATGAAACCATCACCTGGTAATGAAAAGAACAACCAATAAGGTATCTATTCATTAATAACTTAAATTTTGAGTTATTATCTTTTATGTGTATAAATATTATATGATTTTATTAGAAATGTATCCCAGTAGAAAAAGTCGCAAAATATTGATGTATCTATCCTGCATTAGAGGTTATTGTCATAGCTTCTGGTAAAACTAACATTTTCTTTTTAATAGCTTCAGCTCCCACTTTTGCACTGAATCAGCTAAAGAAAATAATAATTGTTACAAAAGGCCAAGAAGTCGTCATGGATTGCAAACCCCGAGGCTCTCCAAAACCAACCATCTCTTGGAAGAAGGGAGACAAAGCAATTAGAGAGAATAAAAGGTTAGTCTATTTTCATAATTCAAACTCTTAACATCAAACTTCTTTGAAGGTGCAGATGATACACACAAAGAAAAAGTCTTGCAAAGTAATTGTGAAAGGTATTTCATGAACAGATTGAAATATGGTTTTGTCTATGAAGTGATTAACAGAACCCTAGGTTCTGCTTCAATATAGTCAAACTGTTTTTGAATCTGTGGTGTTTCAGCACCAACTGGGAATTTTATCAGGTTATGAAGAAAGCAGACGTGTTTGTTAAGCTAGCTATTCTGGGTTTTCATTTTGGGTCTGCAGATTTGGGGATCTACAAGTTGCCTATAGTTATTTTTAGATTGTGTCCTCATTTCAGTGTTAATGTTAAAAGTAATGTAAACATATTCTGGATCTTCTGGATAATTACTTTATAACAGAATAATTGCAAGTGAAATCTGTGCCTGTCTGCCTGTCTTTTTGTTTTCAATCATGTTGATGCAAAATATTATAGGATTACTTCAGTTGCCACAAGCAAATGAGAAGTGTGCAGAAGGATATATAATGTGTAAAGATTTGTCTTTGGTAAGTAAAGCCAAAGGGCATTGCAGAAGTACAAATGAGAAAAAAACGATGAGAGAAATATATCATCCCATCATAGTCTGTGTATGCCAAGTTCAAAAGTCCCATCCTCTACCAGTCATTACCATGTTAATGTTACAAATGGTGATTCGGCTTTGACAAAATATCTTCCAATATGTTAAAATAATGTTGCGTATGTTGTTTTAGGGTATTATTTTTTATTTGATCGATAAGGATAGGAGTTTATGCCTAGTTTTATGTTTGTCCAGAACTAAGTAATTACATAGTTAAGTAATTTGTCAGTATTAATGGTCCATGTGAATAATTCTTAAAGTAATTTTGGGATATTTTGAAATACTTGAAAATTTTCTTTTGATATTTTTGTTTACCATTCAAATCTGAGACACATTGATTTAAAATGCCTGTGTCAGATGAAATAATTTATAGAATAATTGTATTCCATTTAGACCCAAGGATCGATGCTGCCTTGAAGGGGTATCATCTGGGATTGGCATAGGTCATACTGGGCATCTTGTTTTGAAAGAGAATTTATCTTTTTTAGTTGGGGCAGGGGCCTGGGAGTGGGCAAATTCACAAACCGTAAGATCGGTGTTGCATATGGTTGAATTGCATATGAATGAATTGCATTTTTTTTAATTGTTGCTTATAGAAATATTTTTAAAACTGGCACAAACCTTATTAAAGCAGATGAAAAAGTATTTTTGTATTGTAAGAACAAATAATTTATTACTTGGTTATTTTTTTCTGGATGTATTGGAAATTTTTATAATGTACATATTATATACATATAAAATACATATTATTATAATATACATATAAAATACATATTCCAGTGCAAGTCATTCCATTTGATATGCATTACTTTGTTTTATGTGGGCAGCATGTGAGCTTTGTCTTTTATTTTAGTCCACCACAAAAAGTTCCTCATTAACTATTTATAGACACCACATTTTGAGTTTAAAAAATTAGACGATGTCTGTTTGTCAAAGCAAAAAAAGATTATGAGTTTTCTATTACAACAAATATAACGATAATAAACTTTTTATTTTCCAGAAGTTGAAAGACAAAGTTGTGAATTTTCTAGTTTTCTTGATTCATTTTCTCCTCACTGCTTACTCCTTGGGTTAATGAGACAAATACACTGACCTTAAACTCAAGTCACTCAGTTTTTCCATATGTCAATACTTCTGGTCAACATGCTAGTCAGGGAGGAATCTGAAATGTGAAATATTTGTATGTTTATTTATTAAACTAAAAGCAAGACTTGGCCACATTTACTAAACATTTTGCCTACTCTGATATATATGTTTAGGTTTGTGAGATGGTTTAATTTAATAACTCCAGAGGTATAGTGCATTTTTACACTTAAAATTGACAACACTTATGAAATATCGTTTTTACTGATGTATGATTTGTTATCATATGGGGCAATCCCAGGTTTCATGAAGAATACAATCTAATTGGATATAAAAATAGTCAAGTATTAAAATAAGAGGCTATGATTTAAACAACATAATGAATTTTATTAAACAATAAGAAGATGCACATAGATATTTGGAAAACTGCACATTCCAAAAGTATGAATGGAAATTTAAAATGTATATATTATACATTCTTTAAAATAGAATCTGTTACACATAAATTTTAAGTCACTTTTGTTATAAAGCACAGCCACCGTTTGATTAGAGTTGTAAACATCATTTAAATGGAAAAGGAGATGTTAGAAAACTGTTAAGGCTTTGAAAACCTTGTACCATATATATTTCACATAGGGGCTACAGATTCAAATCATGGTTTATTTTATCGTAAAATAAGTATATTCACCATTCATGTGATCTACATCAAATATGTTCCTTAGTTATCCAACCTACAATTATAAAAACAAAAGTTAAGTGAGTTAGCCTTGCCCTTCATTCACAATTTTCACAGTTATTTGGGATTCATTCCACATTAGAGGTTGAAACAGCAAATAGCAGTTTCCTATATGGGCAAACAGACTAGCCTTGTATTAGGGAAAAGGAATTAAAGTAATAATGTGTTATAAGAGAAACATTTAAATGTGAGAAATATTACTTCAAGCATAAAATTATTTTGGAACAATGGCATGAAAATGTAATGAAATATTTCAGTTGCAGAAAAATATCTAAATCATCTGAAAATATATCAGAAACTCAAAAAAAAATGAATTTGAATCTAGAGTTAAGTACAATTTAACTCTAAACTGTAAATGCAGTATTATAACAACTGAAGGTTAATAATAAGTCATTTATTTTATCAACAGAGTGCCAAACAACTCATTGGCTTATCCTTTTCTGCCAAATTTTGATTGTTTTGGCGGGCGGGGGGGAGCGGTCTTCAAAACACCTTTTTTTTTTTTTTGGTGTTCACCCTTTTCACTAAAGAAATACATAAATTATTTAAAATTTGATAAGTAATAAGTATAACAGTATGACTTTTAGAAAAAAATATAATTAACAAAAAAGTTGCCTGCTTATATATTACAAAATGTTTCATTCACTTGGCCCTAAATGATACATCTAAAGTATGTAAGAAAATAAAGCTTGTGAGTTTTACGTAGTTTGCTGTTTGTATCATGGGATGAGTTGTTTATGTTATAGAATTTTCAATATGATCTGCTCAAACAGTAAATATTATTATCATTAATAATGATGCTGATTGCTTAAAGTGTATAGCATTTATAATTTACAAAGCACTTTAACATTGTGGGAGAGAGTATAACTTAGTGTATAAAATAGAACTTAGCTGCCCTGTTTATTCTATGAGGTTTCAACTAGTTATTTAATTCCCTTATTTGCAAAATTGGAATCCAAAAGAGTATCCTCATTTGGTTGTGAGAATTGAGTGAAATTTTGAATGTAAAATACACTGGCTGGTGTATGGTATTTAATAAGTGTTCAATGAATGTTACTTTTAACGAAATTGCTGCTACTGCTTCCTATGATAGTGGTGGTGGTGGTGATGTTGGTATCATTTGAACCTTTGGATCATTGAATACTGGCATCAGTTTTTATCGATAGTTCTGGAAAATTTTACCACTGCCCTTCTCTTTCTCCAGTAATTAAGGGGGAAGATACTTAACATTTAAGTCATCATCTTGGATTAAAGGAGTCTTTTAGGTCCTGTGTGATAACTTTATTATTCATCAACCTATGTTCCTAAATTGACATTCTTTGTCCATCAGAGCCCCAAACCTCCACTGCTCGTTATCTATTCCTGGCATGGCCATTCTCACCAACCTTACTCACTCCTAGTTCAATATATCTGGGATAGTTTCTGTACAAGCAGGCTGAATATTTATTTGTTCCATGATCAGCATTAGAGGCCATGTACAAATAGGTGAATCTACCTGGAGAGTTAATGGAAATAGAAAAGAAGCCTTCTAAAGACTTTTTTACTCTTCTTTTTAGGGATTTCTGGGTTTTGCCCCATTGCTTTTAAAGATCACCAGCACATATCCACTTAGGTTTCTTTATCAATCATGTCCATTTTCATACTAAAACTAATAAGCTCCAGGAGTACTAAGACGTGAAATGTTCCATGGGGATTTTCTCTTCTAGTATACTTTCATTCTGAATGTTCTGCTCATCAAACTCATATTGGATTTTCACTTCAGCTCATTATTTCCATTACTTGGCCATTAACTTTTGTTAAAATATAATCACCCAGAAGCACTCCAGCAGTGCACAACTATTAAGCCTTCATTATTTCATGTTCAATTTCCTGCACTTTTTATGGACAAAGACAATCTTGGCTAAAATGAAGAGTGGGTAATTTTTGTTAAAACATAGTTTATTTTGTTTTCTTCCATCTGCATATGTATAAACTATTATTGAACCCCTAGAATATGTTATATATATTTAAAAATTATTTATAATTATTAAAATTTCAAACTAGTTTAAGAACCAGTTTTCATTTCTAGGCGGAGTTACAGAGACAATAGACTAAAATTCAAGTGAGTTCTAAAGAAATCTTGCATCCAAAAAAATTATCCTATGGAGGGGCAGTATTATAGTGTAATTTTTGTTTTATGGGACTGTAATCTAAGCAAAGACTTGTCCAGAATCCTGTGTAATATTTCCCTACTCACCAAAGGAGCTTCAGAACAGCGAAGTTTTCAACTTACTCATTTAACACGCACAGAAAATTGCACTTGAAGTACCCATTAGTTGACATCTAGTGGGAATTCATGTTGTGTTCATTAGGCAACAATGATCAGACTCACATACTGACTCACAGACATATGGAAAAATGAATTCTTAGTGCAAGCCCTAAAGGACAATGTTACTGAGGGGAAACTGGGTCTTCTTTCTTTTTCTAAGGAAGAGGAGGAATTCATGGGTGTAATTAGGGTCTTGTTTTTGTCCCTTTGTTTCCACCTACATGCTGTGTTTGCTAATGAACAAGCTGTTTTGTTGTTTCCTCTGTGACAATGTCTTTTACATATTAAGAACATAAAACAATGTAGACCCTAGATATCATGCTTTTTTTTTCAGTGTCTAAGAAATTGTATAATGAGGGAAAATGAGCATTCATATATCTATTGACTTCCTTTGTAAATTAAAATCTATACTTTCAAAGGAAATACAATGGTCCAAATGGCATTATTTGTCTAAGGGAAGAGAAGCCTGATAGCTGACTACATAAATTTAATACCCAATGTGTTATTACTCAGGGATGGTAACTTACTGTTCCATAGGTCCATTGAGCTTAAAGAGATAAGGAGGAAATGGCCTTACATTTATTATTGTGGGGTCAGGTTGCTGACTTCCTGGTTTTAAGGAAAACTAAATGCACAAGGCTCTGCCTAATTAACTTTCACCACTTTCTCTTTAAAATGCCAGTAAAAATAAAATAGCAAAAAAAAAAAAAAAAGGAAAAGTCATAACAGCATTGGAAATTAATGAATATAGATAAACAAATACTTGGCCTTTAGGAGAACTCATTCCTTCAAGTATAAATGGGCTTAATTAAGAAATGATCAATAATTTGTTTAAGCTTAGACCTCTAAACTACAACTAAGTCAGCATAAGAAGCCAGTAGAAGGAATCTTCCACTAACCTACTTTATACCTGTACTTGCTAAATTCAGAAATTGGGCCTCACTACAAAGGTTGGCTAGAATCCCTCTGCTATAGGGAAGCCACTCTTTAAGGTGATAATATGTCACTCTCACTACTCCAGTCCATCAATACCAATCCAAAATATGTTTGGAGATTATGAATCCAGCAGTAGGATGAGAGAAATTACTATTTATTTATGAATCACTTCAAATTGTATCACTTCAATAGGATTTGAAGTGATTCATAAATAATAATTTTAATTACTAGTAATATAGAAAACTAGTGAAATCCATATGTTCTGGAAATTATTTAATTTTATATACTGCTTCTAGTAAAAGAAAGAATACAAACTAGTTCAAATTTCCAAGGATTCAATTTACCTCTACCTACTCATAAGGATGAGAGGATAGAAATCAACAAACAGCTTGCCCCCACTTCCCAGAAATACCTTCTAATACGCTAATTTCAGACTACACTGAACACACAATTTCCTCAAATGCGTTCTTCATTTTCTCACTTTATAACCTTTACTCAAACTTTCTTCTTTTTCTGTCCTTCCCTTCTGAAGCATGATATTCAACCTCAAAAATATTTGAAATACTAACTCAAAGGATAGGACTCTCTTATGTTTTCTGACCATTGGAAATGCTTAATCAGTTATAATTATCAAGAAGCTGTAGTTAGTAGGAAGTTAGATGAATGACTTAAGTTGAATTTAGTTCTCAGTATGTGCCAATTCACAACTTTCTGATTTAGATATTGTCATCTCTGATACACATAGTTTAAAATTTAAAGTCAAAGGGTTCAAGTGTCTTGTTCAAGGTCATCCATCACAAAGCTGAGCTTTGAAAAACCAAGTCTGGTGCTAGTCAATTATTTTATGATAACCTTAAACAAATTGTTTAGCAGTGATGTTAATTTCTGTCTACCTGGAAAATAGTGATGGAATTTCTTCTGAGTGCCTATAATATTTTTGATAAGGATTCAGCTTCCCACTCTGTACCCAAAAGCTGCACAACCAACTTCCTAGGTAGTTTCCTCTTCCCCCTCCCCCACACACATTCACATACACATTCTCTTTACAAACGTTTACAAAATCCTCAAAATAGCTTGCTTTGAATCTAATTTTCTTTCCAATGAGAGTCATAGAGCCAAACTGAAAACTAAGTGACACAGTGCCCAAAATGTCATCTTGCCTTTATTTTTGTCTTTCTTCATTTTACTTTATGGTAAACTAGACCACATCAGTATTGACAATCCAAATATAACAAATACTTATTCTTTCTTTTCAGTGACACATTTATCAGTTGATATTATAAATGTTATAGACAAAATGATTCTAAATGCATTATGCTTCTGGAATGTGTTTTAATATTTTTACATTGTAGATTACAAATCTTGAAATTAATGACATCCATTTAAATACAGTAGACATACTATAAAAAATCCCTCAAATTATTTGTTCCTAATATTTTCCAAATTTAAGGTCACGGAAAATCTAAACGTTTTTCTTCAAAGTTCTTTAAACTTTTCTTGTCCTGCTCTCACCACATTTGTTTCTACCCTTTTTTTCTTAATTCTTAAAATATAGCAAAACAGGCCTCAGCTCCCAAGAGGAGATAACACTGAGGAAGTCACTTACTTTAAGCTGTAAATGACAACAAAATAATTCTGACTCTGTTGTGCTATGAACACCTCCAGTTTGTGGCTTTTCATCTCTAGCTAATTACCAGTTTAGCAAACAGTTCATAAAGTCTACTTCTCATTATGGTTCATTTATCCCAGTTACTATAAATTGCTGAACAAGTTGCCTGGTTATGCTCTCTGCATAGGCACAACTTGAACAAGCCATTAATTGCTTAAAGGCTTTTCTTTTCCAAAAGCCCCCCAGACTACAACTTTCAGCTTAATTTGTCCTTAATACAAACAACATCTAAAATACTTGGGAATTCAAACATCTAAATACATGCTACTGACTGATCCTACTACCTCCCCAAGTGACTCTTCAGTGAATATAAAATAGTGAAGAGAGAAGATTCTGAGGATATTTAGAAAAAAAGCATTATATGAAGGAGATTTTTAGCTTCCTCTGAGAGTTACATAGTCACTCCTTTAAATTTTTTGCATAAATCACGACCTAATTTAACTGTGGTTTATTCATATTGGGAATTAGAGGGCATAGACAGAATGATAACCTTGACAACAATGAAAAACAACCTGTAGATCATTTCCATAAAAGATAACCTAAATAAATTTTATCATTAGCATACTTCTCTTTGCTTAAGTAATAGTTATTTATGAAAAGGTACACAGATGGATAAATAGATGATAGATTGGTAGGTAGGTAGATAGATTTTAAGATGACTATTATGTTAGCTGGTTGTATCTGGAGGTTTCAGGGCACCAATTTATTTTTGTTTTTCTCTCTTTCTATTTGCAAGTGGTAGCTGCACTTCTCCTTTCCCTAGTGTCATATAGTATCGCTATTACAGGGGGTGATGTGAAATCTGGCATTGCCCCAACAATATGGAGGGGGTCCTCAGTTCTTCTCTGCTGACACAGTAAAGAATTATAGGTCAGCAAGATTTAGAAAAAGTAAGATTTATTGAAGTACAGTTTTTAGAAGGAGACAGGCCATGCCAAGGAAGGCTGTAGCCCTGTGGAATTCAAGAGGTGAAAAGGCAAAAGATAGAGTGTGCTCCAAGCAGGGGTGAATTACAAGTAAAGAGCTGTAATGGCCTGGAAGTTGGGAGGTCTGCATTATATTAGGGTTGAAATGGGTGGTTACAGGGACAGTACTAAATGATCAGCATGTTAGGTCATTTTGATTGACATTTGGCTGTTATATAACTTTTTGCCTACTGTGCATGTACTCACCCAGAATTCAGTCTATTATAATTAGATTCATGAACTTCCAGGGATAGGCATGATATAATAATGATATAATGAGGCTGAGGTTACAGGCAGGTTAGGGTAGTACTTTCTGCTCATGCGTTTGTGCCTGGTTTAAGACAGCAGATTTTATGGCCTTTGTGCCTTAGGATGTAGGCATAATTTGTAACCATAAAATAGGTGTTTCTGGGAGGTCCTTAAGGGAGGTTATTGTGGTTACAGAGCTGGGCCATTGCTGCTGTTGTTCTTGACTACCTAACTAACTCACAGTATAATTACTGTTCTTTTCAATTAAATTATTTCAGTGAAAACAGCTTTATTAAACATATAATGTATGTAAGACACTATATCAATAACAAGACAACTAAAAAAGATTCTTATCCCCCAAGAAGGCACCTGTCTAATGGGCAATAAAACTAATACATAGATAACTATAACACAGGTTATTTAAGGTAATAATAATGTAGAGTTAGGAACATAGGATAGTTATATATATAAGTATGATTAACAGTATATAATTAAGATAACAATAAAAATAACTACCCTTTATTGGGCACTGGCTACTTTATATATGCATATTTCAGTCCTCAAAATAAAGTAATATTGTAGGGAAGATATAATCATTCCTGTTTTAAATAAAGTAAATTGTGTCACAGAGATATTGCCTAAGCTCACACACATAGTAAGTTACAGAGCCAAACAGAGAGTCCATTACTCTTTGAACCCAAACAGTTCATGGTCTATTCCACCGTATAAAAAAATTAGAAAGTTAAGAGGAAAAAAATAAAATCTGAATAGAAGATGAGAGAACTCTTGTATGAACTGCAAATCGAAATGGTTCTTGAATAGAATTTTCACACAGATAGAATATATTTTAGAAAGAGTTTGGAATTTGCAAAAGCATGGTCATGAATCCAGGACATTTTTGTGAAAAGTAAATACTGTTATTTGGCCAGGGTATATATTAGGTGTAGAAATGGAAATAAGCTGGAGAGATTGAATAGATGAGGACAAATTGAGGAGAACTTGGAAAGACAGTTTGAATTTATGCTTAATTTAGTAGCTAAAGGGTAGTTTTGGAAAGACTCAATTTACATCTATTTTGGGGCATCTGTCTTTATTATGTAATTTTAAAAATTATAAGTTTTCCTTCACAGAAAAATGCACATTATTGCTCCAATCTTCCCAAAAGAAAAAAAATTAAATGACTTAAATATAAAAAATATATAAGTAAATATTATTTAAATGTCTTGATCTTATCAGTGAGCTGGTGACAAAGTCAGGATGAAATAGTAAAGCTAGGATCTGTGCTTACCTTAGAGTTAAAGCCATGCACAAAAAGCCGGTTTTCACTTCAAGGGCATTTACTGACATTAAACATTGGTTTTTACATGTTACTAGGCTTAGAAGGAAGGCAAAACCCAGAGCATGTCTCCTGTAAGACTTGGCCCATGAATGGTTACCCCTAAACCATGAAGTGAACTACTAGATATAAATCAACCCACTCAGAAAACCATGAAGAAAATGATCTATCTCATGTCTTTGTTCTGAATGGAGAGGGAAAATCTTTCACTTAGGTTTTGTCTATCAGGCAGCAATTTATAATCCCTGGATGGCCTGAATAATTCAATGTAATTGAATTTAATTAAGTTAGTCTCCAATAGGAAGCAAACCCAGGCACTTGAGGTATAAAAAAGAATGAAAAACAATGAAAGTATCAATATGTCAGTATAAAAGTTGCCATATAAAACAGTAAAACAACTTTTTAATCTCGTAAGACTGGAAAAATATATCAAAAATTGAAAGCAATAATAAGGGTCTTTAAAGTGTTTTAAGATGCTTAAATTATTTGGAAATAGGTTAATGTATTGTTAGAATTTGCTAAGCTTAAGCCTACTTAAATTTCTAGTATAATGAATAAAAGGATTGAAATAAAGTGTGCTGTTTCCAAACTAGTGGAGGAAGTAAAAGTAATGAAAAAAATTAACCAATCAAAAAACAGAGAAAAAAAAAGTGCATATTATATATCAAATGAGGAACAAATACAAAGTACAAAATAATTTAGTAAAAGTAAACTCAAACATCAGAAATTACTATAAATATTGAACTAAAATAAAAATCTAGCAATCAGCTGTTTATAAGATGTTTAAAGCATAAATAAATAAGAAATAAAGAGGGCAAAAAGATTTATCAGTTAAATATTAACACCTCTCCTTAAAAACTTAACTATATATATATATCAATATCAGAAAAAGGGACAGTAAAAAAGAAGCATAACGATGGTCACTGTATAATAAAAGCTTAAATTGATCAAGCAAGCATAACAATTTTAAATCTGTACATACTTCATAGATCGCCTCCAAATTGCAAAATAAAAATTAACACTTCTATAGGAAAAAATAAGTGAACTCACTATCATATTAGGAGACTTTAACTCACCTCCCTTGTATTTCAGAACTTAGAGGAAATTTTATGGCTTTAAATGCTTACATTCAAAAAGAAGAAAGCATAAAATGGAAGAGCTAAACATCTATGTTAAGTTAGGAAAAAAACAAAACTAAACATAAACAAAATAACAAAAGCAAAAATTAAATTACAAACAAATATCAAACATAGTTGGAGGGTTGATAAATCCAAATATCTAAATATCAGTCCTTTTAAAAAACTAAGAAAATTGGCACATCTCTAATGATCAAGAATATGAGAGAAGACATCAAAAATATTAAAAGAAAAAAAATGGAAACATAAGCACAGACTCTGCAGACAAATCAAAAAGTAATAAGAAAAAAATGAAGAATAATCGAATGTCAGCAAAGTTTAATACTTATATAAAATGAATAAATAAAATACAATTTCTCAAATTGGCTCAAGAAGAATTAGAAAATCCAAATATTCCACTCACTATTATATTAATAGTTAATATAACCTTCACACAACACACTCCAGGTTTAGATGTTTTTCCCAGAAAGGTCTACCAAACAAACTAAGAACAAATGATTCCAATCTTACATAGTTATTTCATAGATTAGAAAAGAGGGAAAATAACCTTACTAACTCACTTTGACAAGGATAGTATGAGAAGTAAAAATACTAACCAATCATTCTCATGAGCATAGATGTTAAAATTTTAAACAAAAATATTTGCAAATAGAAAACATCAATCAAAAAAAGATACTGCATAACCAATTTGAGTTTCATATAGAAAATAAAATTGGTTTAACATGGGAAAATCAATACAATTTATCACATTAAAGATTAGACAAGAAAAATCATAAGATTTCTCAATGGAGTAGAAAAAAGCATTTGATAAAATACATCTATTTGTGATTTAAAAGAAAAAATCTCTTAGCACCTCGGGAGAAACTTCCAAACCTCTAACGGTATCTTCAAACAAACAAACAAAAAATTTAGAATTGTGAAATATTAGAAACATTCCCTCTGAGACTGGAAACTAGAGTTCTTGCAATCATCATTTCAGTTCAGCATTTTACTGGAGGTCTTAGCATAGGAAGACATTAAAAAGTATGAGAATTGAGAAATAAACTTTCATTATTGCTAAAAGATTTAATTGTATATGCAGAAAGTCCAAAATAATCTATAGAAACATTATTTGAATTGTTTAGAGAGCTTAAGTAGGTTTTGAAATACAAAGCAAAAATAAATTTGCATTTCTAAAACAAGAAGAGGGAGATTTACAATGTCATCAAAGGAAATTGCTTCTGAATGGGAGGTCTTGGAATTGGTCAGGGAGGGATAAATAGCATTCTTCTGGGATTAGTAATGTTCTGATTTTAATTAAAATTATACAGTTGACTTTATCCATGAATAACTTTTCCCAAAATATATTACACCCAAGGCCTAGTATTCTGTCCGCTGTTTGCTTATTTCCTCTTTTTCGATGTCAGAGAAGCACTTTACCTGTTGTGTTCTCAAGGGTTTTTTGAAGGAAACTTCTTTAGATGCTATGCAAAGCAATTACAGAGACAAATGACTTGGGTTTTGGATTTTTTTCATAGCAATTCAGAGACTTTTTGTACTCTCTATCACTGTGCACAATGGCAGTGTCATTGGACTGAGGTAACTAACAATGATGAATACTATTTACTTAATACTCATTGTGTGCCAAGCTATATTACTTAATATTTTTAAGGCGTTATTTCTTTTAAAGGTGTTTTCAATGTGTTGTGAGGTGCGTATGCATGTGTACAAAGGAACAGAAATGAAATAAGGGCTGACAGTGTGAAAATATCTGAGTACAGATATGATTATGGTATTGTTAGTACTTTTCTAAAAAAATATGTAGAATGTTTATGGTTTAATCTATAATTTTATTTTCTATACTGCTGTTTCCTTTGTTGGAATGATTCATTTTATATACACATATTTTGAAGCTTTTCACATCTATTATAAGATACTGTTTGACATATAGACTTTAAAAGTCACTTATTTATTTAATATTTTTAATTTTTCAATTATAGTTGGCATACAATATTATGTTAGTTTTCAGGTGTACAACACAGTGATTAGACATTTATATAACATACGAAGTGACCACCCCAATAAATCTAGTACCCATATGACACTATACATAGTAATTACAATATTATTGACTATAGTCCTTATACTATACTTACATCCCCATGACAGTTTTGTAGTACCAATTTGTACTGCTTTTCACTCATCTCCACAATCCACTTCCCATCTGGCAACCATCAAAATGTTCTCTGTGTGAGTTTTTTCTGATTTGTTTATTTTGTTCTTTAGATGCCCCATGTAAATGAAATCATATGATATTTGTCTTTCTCTGTCTAATTTACTCCACTCATCACAGTACCTTCTAGGTCCATCCATATTGTTGCAGATGGCAAGATTTCATTCATTTTTAAAAATTTTTATGGCTGAGTGATATACCATTGTATATATTTACCACATCTTCTTTATCCATTCATAGATACCCAGATTGCCTCCACATCTCGGCTATTGTAAATAATGATATAATGACTATGTGGATGAATTTGTCTCAAGTAGTATGTTGAATTTCTTCAGATAAATACCCAGAAGTGGGATTACTGGGTCTTTATTTGTTGCTTATTATAGCCTTTGTTTTAAAGTCTATTTTGTCTGGTAGAAGTGTTACTACCCTAGCTTTTTTTGTTGTTTCCATTTTAATGAAATATCTTTTTCCATCCCTTCCTTTCAGTCTGTGTGTGTTTTTCGATCTAAAGTAAGTCTCTCGTAGGCAGCGTATGTAAGGGTCTTGTTTTTATTCATCTAGTTACCCATCTTTTGATTAGAGTGTTTAATCCATTTACATTTAAAGTAATTGTTTATGGATATGTAGTTATTGCCATTTTATTCATATTTTTTAACTTTTTTTTAAAAGAAGTCCCTCTAACATTTTTTATAATAACTGGTTTGATGTTAATGATCTCCTTTAGCATTTTCTTGTCTGGGAAGCTCTTTATCTGTCCTGTGAATCTCTGCTGGGTAGAGTAATGTTAGTTGTAAGTCCTCGTTTTTCATCCCTTTGAATATTTTGTGCTAATCCCTTCTGGCCTGCAAAGTTTCTTTTAATAAATCGGCTGACAGGCTTATGGGAGCTCTCTTGTAGGTAACTAACTGGTTTTCTCTTGTTGCTTTGAAGATTGTCTCTTTGTTTTTAACCTTTGGCATTTTAATTATGATGTGTTTTGGTATGGGCCTCTTTGGGTTCATCTTGTTTTGGAGCTCTGCCCTTTCTGGGCTTGTATACCTATTTTCTTTGTCAGGTTAGGGAAGTTTTCTGTTATTATTTCTTCAAACAAGTTTTCAATTCCTGTTCTCTCTCTTCTTCTAGTATCTGTAAGGTGTGAATGTTAGTACGCTCGATATTATTCCAGAGTCTCCATAAATAATTCTCATATTTTGGCAGGCTTCTCATCTAGGAAATCCAGCCCATTTATGCTCTTAAGCACTCAGTAAAGAAATACAGCCTCTCATATACTGAGCTTACCTAACTATCTTTCTGAGCCTCAATTTTTTTTTCATTTGTAAGGTCAGGCCAGTGATAACTAACTTAAGGATTCTTGTGAGATGCTAAAATTTTGTATATTTTAAGTAAGTCTGTCATATGGGATATGATCAGTTAAGTAGCAACTGTCCACCTCACTATCAATACCATTAAAGACAGCAATGGTGGCCATGTTAAAGTGGGCCAGGCCTTATCATCAACTGCTGGGAGAGAGTAGATCCTTACATTTTATCTTTGAATCTCATCTTTAAAAAGAGAGGTGAAATCTGATTCATTTATTATGCCCTTACTTTATTTACCTTCTCCTATATTTATTTATATTCTGTGCACAGCCAATCATTACTTTTTTCTCTCATAGAAATAAAATCTTTTGAACTGCTCAAAGTAGTTTTATCTCCCCAGCTACCCACATAATGCACACTACATTGCCTAACCTGTCCTTTCTAATAGCCTCTGAACTGGCTGCTTTTATTTACCCTTGTCTGCATATGGCATCCTCTATCCAGCAACCAGAGTTTTCTTTTAAAACCTAACTTGAATCATATCAGTTTACTTTTTGAACCTTTTCAATGTTTCCCTCCTCTACTTAGAATAAAGGTAAAATTCCACACTATGACACATGAGACCTTATATGAATTGACTGTTACATCTTCTTTCTTCTTATTTCATCACTCTCCTTCCTCTTACTCATAAAGGTCCAGCCACTTACCTTCTTCTGGTTCTGTCCACATACTAGACTGATTCTTGCCTCAGGGCGAGGCACCTCTTGTTTCCTCAACTTGAAACACTGTTGTTCCAGAGGGTAGCACTCTTGTCTCCTTTTCGATATCTAGGTCTTGGATCAACCGTTACTTTCCCAGAGGCATTCTTTATCCCCTATAATAGAACTCCCATCCCAATTATCACTCTCACATCATGTTACCTTGCAGTTTTTCAAATCACCACTCTCTGAAATGTTTTTGTTTATTTTTTGTTTACTCACTTGTCATCTGCTTCTGTCTCTAGAATCGAATCTCTGAGAAGCAGGGGCCTTGTTTGTCTTATTCAGTAAATATGGAGTCTAGATGATTCTCTGCACGTTGTAGAAACTAATAAATACTTTTAAATGAATGTGTTTGGACAATACCTGTGCCCAAATCCTCTGTAGCTCTTTTATGTCTTCATGAGTCAGCCTTCCAAATGTGAGTGAAGCTAATTTATTAAAGATATTGTGAAGATTAGAGGAGACAATGTCATATACCACTCTGAATTTTTTGAGTAAAGATATTATAATAAAAAAGTGATAGTATTATGACTACTCTCATATTCATGTAAGTATCTGTGACTTATCTTTTATATAGTTAAATTAAAATAACATGGAATTGAATCAGAAATTTGTAAGCAGGAGAAGGGTCAGTTCCCTTTGTTTATTTGAGAAAATTAACTAAATGGCATTGCATTTCCAAGAAAACTTCTTTCATGCTAGTTTAAAATCTGATTCTCTGGTCAACCTAGTTTTCAGGACTATCACTAAATTAAAAGTAGCAGCCGTGAGGTGTGAGCTTCCTCATCTCTATCTCATTTACCCAGTGAAGCATCTGCAAAGCCTCTGTGGGTGGTTTAAATGCTAATATTCAAAAGGCAGTCTTGGAAGCAAACATCCAGCTGTATTTAAGGCCTGCATTTTCCTGGTGAATGTGTCTCTAGGGGTGTACCTTTCCGGTGCCCAGACTTTTAAGCACCATCCATATTAAGCACAAATCAGAACAGTTTTCACAAACCACTTAATGCTGTTTAAAACCCATAAGTAAATCATTTTAACTAAATCTTTGCTATAGCTTTGCTCTCCAAATTGTCCCTATCTGGTTTTAAACACTATTATAAAATTGTTTTAAAAATTTAGAGGGTAGCATACCACATTAGAGCTGTTATATCTATATAAATAATGTGTGTGTAATAGAACCATTCTTCCCGCATACTGGGATCAATGCTTAAAATTTTACCTGATTGTCCTCTGTATGTGTATATGTGGGCTGGGAGGAGGGGACAGAGCAGGGGTTAGTATGCATGCATATATCTGTGCATCATGTTTTAATGCAGGGATTTCCATCTTCCTTTATCTTGAAGTTGGTGAGGGGACCTGTTGCTTAAAATGAAATTGAAACAAAATATGCTCCTTAACATATAGGCCTGTAAATAGCATTATTTCTGGGTTTTCAAGACCCCTCAACCCACTCTGTCATTTTCCATCATGCAGAGTTCTTAGGGTATGTTTGAGGGAAAAGGCTTCCCCATCCTCCTGCATCATTTTACAGGTTATTTATATGTATTTATATATGGTTCTCTTCGGCAGAGATAGGCAGTATCTGATTAGCTACACATCTTTTGCAGCACTGCAGGGTTTACTCAGAGCCCATGGTGATTCATAGGACAACAGAAATGGCTCTTTCCTTATCCTAGTTTAGTACTCACAGAACTGGCCTAACTGCTGGCAGCCCTGTCTTCCCACAGATGCTCTCCAGCCTATAGCTTGTGTTTTGTTGATCATTTCTGAAAGATGCAGTTTTTAACAGCATACTTCTCACTAATCGATGCATTTTATGAAAGTAGAGATAATAAAATAAGTCTGGGCTTTCTGATTCTTTCTACAGTCTCTATAACTGTAACTTGAGTTTGGGGGCACACCATGATTTCAGGATCATTGCTCAACAATTTTTCCAAAAGCGGTTTAGTCATAAGAATTATACATGTATCTTATTAGGACTACAGATAAACACACCACTTCCCCTGGAAATTCTGATGCAGCAGAACTATGGTGAGTCCCACGATCTAGAATTTTTATTAGTGCAAGGAGATTCTCATGAGTAGAAAGCAGGTTTAAGAAACACAGCTGTTAATGATTAGCATTTGCCCTCAAATAGGGCAAACTGAACAAAGTTTTACACTCCTGGTTTGTATTAATTGATTCTAATTATACAGTTTATAACTTGTGTCAGGACCTTCTGTTTACATGAAACCAGACATACTTAGGCTTTCTCAAGTAATGGGGGTTAATTGTATGGTTACATCTGGCAATGAGAGAGGCAGGAATCTCTCAGATAAAAAGAAATAATACAGGTAGAGAAGCCAGGTCTTCAAGAGGTTGAACTGGACAGTTGTCCCAATCAGGCAGATCCAGAAACTTTATCAGCTATAGTCTGTAGACCTAACTCTAGTGTGCGCTTACCTTGACTAGAACCTTTCTCTTTTTTCCACCTGTGCATCTCATTATGGGTCTTCTTGCTTCTCTTCCTAACCCTAAATAGATCGCTACTCATACTGCTCTGAATCATATTGAGCACAAGACTTTAATCCAATCTATCTGCCCCTCTCACATCTGCTACGTGCATAATCATTAACTTTAAAATTGCATTTTCAAATCTCTTAGTTTTCTTACTCCCCTTGATTTTTAAAGAGTAAATCTATTTTTAAAATTAAAATTTTAATCTATTTTAAAATTTAAATTTAGATTTATAAAATGTTTATATCATAAAGTTACTCTTCTAATCACAGGAATAAAGACCTGTGGTGTGTTAAAGGAAGGAGAGGCGATGTGGTGTTCCGGGTGCTGATGCAGCTCTCTGCGTGGTATCCCTTACCTTCAGCTTCCCTACGACCCACACCAGAGGAGGGGGGGAAGGAGAGGGAGAGAGGAGGAAGAAGAAGGAGGAGGAGGAGGAGGAGGAGGAGGAAAGAAACAAGAAAAAAACTTCATCAATTGGCTTCATGTTTGTTTGACAGTATACTTAAATGAAAACGTATTGCTCACCTTGGATAAATAAAAACACTAGTGTAAATCAAGACATATTTGGAAACCATTTTTTTAAAAATCTCTAGAGGAAGGATTATGGCTTTTTATTTATTGATTGATTTTTAATTTATTAATTTATTTTTTTATGGTGACATTGGTTACCAAAATCCAGTAAGTTTCAGCTGTACACTTTAACAGTAAGGCATATATATATTTACAGTGTGTGTTCACCTCCCATAGTTAGATTTCTTCCTGTCACCACATCTTTGACCCCCTTTACCCCATCTCCTTCCCCCTCCTCCCTTCCCTCTGGTAACCAAGTCTGTTGTCCATGTCCATGAGTCTCTGTTTGTTTGTCCTATTCATTTGTTGCTTTTAGGTTTATATCCCACATATAAGTGATATATGGTTTTCAACATTTTCTGTCTGGCTTATTTCACTTAGCATGATTATCTCAAGGTCCATGCATGTTGTCACAAATGGCAGTATTTCATCTCTTCTCATGGCTGAGTAATATTCCATTGTATATATGTACCACAGCTTCTTTAGCCAATCACCTATCATAGGAAATTCGGTTCCTTCCATGTCCTGGCTACTGTGAATAATGCTGCTATGAACATCGGTGTGCAAATATCTTTCCGATATGGGTTTTCAAGTCTTTGGGGCAAATACCCAGTAGAGGGATTGCTGGATCATATGGTAGATCAATTCTCAGTTTTTTGAGGAACCTCCATACCATTGTCCATAGTGGCTGTACCAATTTGCAGTCCCACCAACAGTGTATGAGGGTTCCTTTTTTTCCACATCCTCTCCAGCATTTGTTATTACTTGTCCTGTTGATTGTGGGTATTCTGACAGGTGTGAGAGGTTATCTCATTGTGGTTTTGATTTGCATTTCCCTAATATCTAGCAATGTTGAACATCTTTTCATATATATTTGTTGGCCATTTGTAAATCCTCTAAGGAGGAGTGTCCAGGTCCTTTGCCCATTTTTTGATTGGCTTGTTTGTTTTTTTGGTTGTTATTGAGTCGTGTGAGTTCTTTATATATTTTGGATATTAAGCCCTTATCGGAGGTGTTGCTTGCAAATATATTTTCCCATTCAGATGGTTGTCTCTTTCCCTTGTCGACAGTTGTTTTTTGCTGAGCAGAAGCTTTTTAGTTTGATGTAGTCCCATTCATTTTAGCTTTTACTTCCCTTGCCTTTGAAGTCAAATTCATAAAATCCTCTTTAAGTCCAAGGTCCTTGAGTTTAGTTCTTATGTATTTTTTCTATGCATTTTATTGATTCTGGTCGTTTATTCAGGTTCTTAATCCATTTTGAGTTAATTTTGGCATGTGGTAATAGACAACAGTCTTTATTCATTCTTTCGCAGGTGGCTTTTCAGTTTCCCCAGTGCCATTTATTGAAGAGGCTTTCCTTTCTCCACCGTATGTTTTTGGCTTTTTGGTCGAAAATTATTTGCTCATATAAATATGAGTTTACTTCTGGACTCTTGATTCAGTTCCACTGATCTGTGTGTCTGTTTTTCTGCCAATACCATGCCGTTTTGATTATTGTTGCTTTGTAGTATAATTTGAAGTTGGGCAGAGTGATGCCTCCAGCCTTGTTCTTTTTCCTCAGGATGGCTTTGGCAATTTGGGGTCTTTTGTGCTTTCATACAAATCTAATGCTTTAGGAAATATGATCATTTTAAGTATGTTGATTCTTTCAATCCAAAAACAAGGAATATCTTTCCATTTCTTTGTATCTTCTTCGATTTCTTTTAATAGGGTCTTATAGTGGAAATCATTTTTATATGTTGCTGTATTCGGTTCACTGGTATCTTATTTAGAATTTTTGCATCTGTGTTCATGAGAGATACTGATCCGTAGTTTTCTTTTTTTGTGTTATCTTTACCAGGTTTTGGTATCAAAGTAATATTGGCCTCATAAAATGAGTCGAGAAGTACTGCCTCCTCTTCGATTTTTGGAAGAGTTTGAGGAGAATAGGTATTAAATTTTCTTTGAATGTTTGGTAGAATTCACTGGTGAAGCCGTCTGATCCTGGACATTTACTTTTTGGTAGGTTTTTGATGATTGTTTCAATTTCCATACTGCTGATCAGTCTATTTCGATTTTCTAGTTCTTCTTGGTTCAGTCTAGGAGGGTTGTATTTTTCTAAGTACTGGTCCATGTCTTCTAGGTTATTAAATTTGGTGTTATATACTTTTTCTTAGTATTCTTGTAGGATCCTTTGTATTTCTGCAGTGTCTGTCATAATTTCCCCTCTTTCATCCCTGATTTTGTTTCCTTTCTCTCTCTCTTTCTTTTTTTTTTTTTTTTTTGTTGAGTCTGGCCAGGGGTTCGTTAATTTTATTAACTTTCTTTAAGAAACAGCTCTTTTCTATTTTTTTTTCAATTTCATTTATTTCTGCTTTAATTTTGATTTTTTCTTTCCTTCTGCTGACTTTAGGCTTCATTTGTTCTTTTCTAGTTTTTTAAGATGAAACATTATATTGTTTATTTGGGCTTGTTCTTGTTTTTGGAGATAGGTCTGTAATGATATGAACTTTCCTCTTATGACCACTTTTGCCAGGCTTCAAAAGTTTTGATCTTTTGTACTGTCATTATCACTTTTTTCTATGTATCTCTTGATCTCTTTTTTTATTTCTTCCCTGACCCAGTTATTCGTCAGTAGTGTGTTTTGTAATCTCCATGTATTTGTAGTTCTTCTCACTTTCTTTTTACAGTTGATCTCTAGTTTCAAAGCATTATGATCAGAGAATATGGTTGGTATGATTTCAACCCTTTTATATTTGTTGAGGCTATCTCTTTCCCAGTATGTGGCCAATCCTTGAGAATGTTCCATGTGCACTAGAGAAGAATATATAAACAGTTGTTTTGGGATGAAACGCTCTGTAAATGTCAATTATGTCCAGTTGGTCTAATGTGTCATTTAAGGATGTTATTTCCTTATTGATTTTCTATTCGATGATCTGTCCATATCCAACAGTGGGGTATTTAGGTCCCCTAGTATGATAGTATTTTGATCTGTTTCTCCCTCTATCAATCTTTTTGAAAATCCCTTTTGACAAATATATTTTACAATTAGTGAAAGGAAGCAAATATAAAACACTTTAAGTGATCTAAATATTTTAGCAAAGCATCCATATTGTTTTATGATTTCTCTGTTTCACTTATTAGATGAATATATTCCATAAAGAACTAATTAGCTAAGAGGATATAAGATAAAAAGCAAGATCCCAATTTATGGAATAGATATATACTATCCAAAGTTTCTTTCTGAAATTACATAATGTCTTAATTTACATTGAGTCTCCAACAAAAAGCCAGAATGTGTTTGGGGTGAGACCATCTAGAAAACTTGCTGTAATTGTTCTTTATTTATTAAGAATTGAGAATGTTTCTAATCATATAGTACACACCTATGTTTAGTTTTCTGGTATCTTGAAGTGCATGACTAAAGGCAGCAGCATACATACCAGAAGTAATTCATGCTACATAGGCAAATACATCTATAATGTGCATAGGTTCATTCTGTAGAATGATTTCAAATTTGCCTCTCTTTTTAAAGAGCTGATCTGAAGTAAGAGGTTCTGTTTGAAGGTAAGATGATGTTTGAAGTAGCTTGGCAAATATACTACTTTTTCAGTATACATTCCTCCAATTATTTCAGTCTCAAATTAAGGCTCAGACTAGACTTATATGTAAGCTTGTGTGTTTTAAACTACCAGGCTGTATTTCTGATGGCTTCACAAGCCTGTGAGAGAAAAAAGTTACAGAAAATAACTTCGGTCGGTTTTTATCCATATGTGTACCTTTGGTGGTATATTTAAATATTTCATCAGATAATATGTCTTAAGTATTTTTTAGGAAAGAACCATTGTCGATATCTTTATTTCCAATCATTATAACTGTTTTAAACTTCCATCACAATGGTCTGCTCCCCATTCAACAGGAACTAGGGTATGAGGTATGAGGTAGAGGTTAAGAGTACCAGCTATGAGCTCAGTAGATTTAGGATTAATTTTTGTTAGACAGAATTGACTTCATAGGCATTCCATTTATGCAGTTGCACAGAGCACCACACTTAGAGTGGTTCCTTGCTTGGTTTGGTGTTTTGCTGTCACTAAACTGAAATTTTTAACAATTTTTTGCACAGTGGGCTCTCTCATGATTTTGTTTTGCACCAGCCCCACAAATTATGTAGCCAGTTCAGTCACTAGATGTTTTCTTGCTGTGTGGTTCCAAGCAATTTATTTAATCTTTGTAAGCCTCATTTTCTGCATTTGTAATGGGAGGATAATCATATTCATATCATAGTTTTTGAAATAATTAAAAGAGATAATGCTTTCAGTATGTTTAATACAATATAGCACAGTACATGGTCATGTTCAGCACCTATTATTCACACATTGGCTGATATACACCTCCATTCAGAGGTGGTCCTTTCACTCGGAGCTCTTGATATTGACTAATGTGTACACATCTCTCACACATCATCCTTTGAAACCTGATCTTCCTCTTACCTGGAGCTCTATCACTATTCCCCCCATTTTTCTATCTATAAGGCTTGAAATAATTGTCTTCTTTCACTGATTGCTCTCCTAGGCCTTATTAGTCACCGAAACCTATAAATCCTGACTACCACATCACTCTTGAACTATCTAAGCCTATTGACTTAAATCCAGTTTCCAAGTTCACCTATATTAAAATGTAGGCTATATATCTTACCATGTAAAATTGATCTATCTAGAAAATCATTTTCTATTGATATGTTAGTCTTCCCTAAAACTTTTACTCATCTCCTAAAGCAATAATTCCTCATCACTTTCCATGTAACTCTCTCTTGTCATTTAAAAACAAAACAAAACAAAACAAAACAAAACAAAACAAAAACTTGGTAGATTATTTTCTCTTAACCATTGGATATTATCAAAACTCTCTTTTTAGCTATTATACGCTAAAGCTACTCTAGGGCAGGAAATACTTGTATAATTCTGATGTATTATAATCCCCTCAATGCCTTCCAGGGGATTGCAGATGTTCTTCAAAATGAGAGAAATCTTAGATATCATTCAGTCTAACTTCTTCATTTTACAGATAATAAAACTGAAGATCAGAGAAATAAAATGATGTGCTCAAATTCTGTCTCCTGTCTCTCCTAAATTCCCAGAATACCACACTGCTCTTATATAATGAGAATCAGGTATATTTTCCATGAGAATAAAGGGAGGTTAGAATTAAAAAGGAGAGGTTTTCTGGATGCAGAGTGTCATTATGCCTATGTGGATGAATGTTAGTTGAAAAAAAAAGACCCACAGAATAAAAGAAGCTATTCCTGACAATTGACTGAAAGGAAAAGAAATCATAAAAAGCTTGAATGACAGGCAAATGAAGAATATGATGAGATAAATCAAATTTTGGTACTACTGAGATCCTAAGAAAGAGTCGAGTATAGGGAATGAAAGATGATGTCTAGATTTAACAATCATTTAGAAATCTTGAGGCAAAATTCTCTAGAAATAATAAATACATTGTTACTTAAATTTTTAGGGACAGAGTCATGCACTGTCACAAGATGTATTAAAAACAGCTATTCATTTTTCATGCAATGAGACAGAATGCAAAATTACACTCTCAGTATTGAAGGCAAAATTACACTCTCAGTTAATCCCCATGTATTTTCCTTCAGTAGCAGGTCAGTTGAAATTGTGAATGAATATCTAAGGGCAGAGTTGAGCATTGAAAAATAAATTTAATTGGGGAACATTAAAAAAAACCTTCCATTTGTCCCATTGTCACAATCACCAACATTCTATAAGATGAGCTAGCTCCATGAGCTAAAAGTCATCTTCTATAAACGGACTGCATATTCTCTTTCTAGTTCATTTACATTAGTGTTTAGGTATTGAGAGACTACTGTAGATTTGTTTCCAATTACCCAGAGACATTTCAGTATGAATTTTAGCTAGTATAAGCAAAGAGATTATATGTCCTCAGACTATGAAGTGAGTACATTATTCATCTTTTATTATATTCAAAGATGACATCAGGAATAGTGATTATTTTGTATTATATAGGTATAACTATCTCTCATTACCCCTAACTTGTAGTATACTTATAAAATACAAATAATATTAGGATCTCGAGAATATGATTTTTCAGTTAGGGGACCCCTCTTTTGTCTAGGATTCTCATATTCTCAATAGCTTTTTGTGTTATGTTTGTCTGTTTCTTTATTAAGAAATATTAGTCCCAACGCTTGTCCTTGCAATTCTCCTCACTGGAATACCATCCATTTCAGATCAGATTAGTATACTTTGGCACCCACTTTTCCTTGAATTTAGAAATCCTCTTTTAGACCTGTTCCTGTGTAACAAACCACTTCTAAAGTCAGTGGTTACAAATGATAACCATTTATTATTGCTCCACAGTTTTTTGGGATAGCAAGGTAGTTATTCTGCTGAGTTCCATTATTTGCTTGCAGTCAGCTACAGATAGGGTCAGAAGTTTTTCTGATCTCTATTGGTTTCTTACACATCTCTCATCTGTCCAGCACAACTGGGCTGACTTAACTCTGGCCCACATATTCTGTCATTTTCTATCAGAATTGCTAGGCTTGTCCAGCAGGTCATGGATGGGATTCCAAGATAATGAATGAAAATCTTGCCTCGGAATGGCTCCATAACTTCTGCTGCATTCTATTGGCCAGAGCAAGTCATAGAACCAGAATTCAGAGTGGGGAATAGAGAAGTGAGAGGAATTGCAGAGTCACATTGAAAAAAGGAATGAATAGAAAGCCAGTTTTGTAAATAATTTATCATAGACCTGGAAGAATTTCTACAGAAAATTTATTTAATTACTTTGATTATAGTTAAAAAAAACAAAAAAACACTGAGGCCAAGAGTCAAGTGACTGTGATTAGTTTATGAAAGAGTTAAGGTGACCAGTCATCCTAGTTTACTCAGGACTATGCCAGGCAAACTGAGATGATTGGACACCCTAGACTAGTAATAGGATTTCCTGACTCCAAATCTGTTATTCATTTCAATACACTAAAATATTCCTTGACAATCTATGTAACTAAGTTGATATTAGTATAAGATCAGCCTATACAACTATATGCATTTTCCAGTAACGTAATTGGTTGTTTTTAATTAGTTGATTTATTGGTTATGCTTCGCTTTGTCCTCAAAGGGTTTAAGGCATCTTATAAAGGACTATACATCACAAGGTGATAACTATAAGCCTATGCTGCCATTCTTCAAATGTTCCATGTACTTTAATGTTTCTGATTTACTTTACTAATGTACTTTAATTCCGGTTTGTGCTTACTCTATCTCTGTCTAGAATGGCCTTTACTTTTTTTTCTCTGCTAAAAAATCATTCAATTTACAGTTTCCAGTTACCTTCTCTGTGGTGTCTCCCCATCCTACAGAATTAATCACTACCGCCTCTGTGTTCCTAGGGTACGTGGCCTCTATTTTGTTCACAGCACTTATCATGTTGTTTCCACCAAGTTATCTGATTACCTCATTTTATGGTGTTTTTCACCATTTATCTCCTCTATTTAACGTAATCCTTCACATCCAGTAGGCACCCAATTTCTTCTGTTGTTGTTTTTGCTGAATAAATTAATGAACAAACTATTTTCTTTTTCGGTTTTTTTTTTTTTTGGTGTCTGTTTTTTGTTTGTATTTTTCAATTACAGTTGACATAATATAATATTAGTTTTGACAAACTAATATTATATTAGTTTCGGGTATACAACATGGTCGTTAGACATTTATATAATTTATGAAGTGATCACCCTGGTAAGTCTGGTACCCATCCGACACCATACATAGTTATTACAATATTATTGACTATATTCCCTATGCTATACTTTACATCCCCATAACTGTTCTTATAAGTGGCAGTTTGTATTTCGTAATCCTTCACCTTTGTCACCCATCCCCTCAGCACTCCTCCTGTTTACAAGTATCATTTTGTTCTCTGTATCTATGAGTTTGTTTCTGTTTTGCTTGTTCATTTATTTTGAACAGACTATTTTCTTGTGACCTACTGCAATGTGAGAAATTTCTTTTCTGTCACTAAAAAGCTCTTTTATTTTTTAGCTCCAGTTATGTATTTTATACATTTTTATATTTTACCACAGTGTAACTCTTTCTCAAACAACACAGCTTCCACTTCTAATTTGCTGATTTTGGATTGGCTGCAGGTCCTAACTCTAGGAAACTAGTTCCAACAATGGTGTTTCTAACCCAAGTCTATAAATTCTGCATTGGGATTTGAAGTCATTTTGTTTGAGGCCTTGTGTTTTTGCTTTTACACTTTGCAATAGCTGTACTGGCTTAAAGTCTCCACAGTGTCCAGAAAAATATTGAGCACATAATAGAACTCTTCTTAGACCTCGTCCCTCTGGAAGGTTTTCTCTGACCAAACTCCTCTTCAGTTGGTGTTCTACACACTTCTACCATAACACTTATCTTTTTATATTATTAAATGCTTAATTGTTTATCCTTTTCTCTATAGTCTGTAAACTTCTTTAGTCTAGCATCTATTTAATTTTGCTGTACCTAGCTCATGGTAAATACCCAACCAGTCTTTATTTTATGAATTAGTTAATCAAATTAAGTTAATCCAAAAATATAGCTTCATAGGAAAATATTATATAAAGGAAAATAATATTTTAGACTTTCTCTTGGTTTATGTTACTTATATAATAGTTTTTGTATGTCCAAAACAGCCTGTGTCTTCCCCAGAACTTGGCAACAGCATGTGTAATTACAAGACTTGGCAGGTGAGAAGAGGAAAAGTCTAGCTTTTGGCTTGGTAATCTCTCTAATTTGCTTTACCTAAATTTTTAACTTAAATATAGAATATAATTTAGAGTGTAAATTATGAATAGATTGGATTCGCTACTTTGCTTATGTCAACATTGATAAGGCATCTACAAGTCATCAGAAACATGTTATAGAAGATATAGGATTTCAACCACTCCAGAAATGAGAGGTAGAACTTAGTTTGGCAGAAGAAAAGAAGACATTTCAGATAAGGGAAATAAAATTGAATGCATGAAATGGAAATAATACAGTGTGTCCCTGTAACAATAAAGACTTTTACATAAGTAGAATGTGGGATAAGAATGGCCCTGATGACTGAAACTAAGCTGGGATATGTAAGCTTAGCCTATTAATTGATATAAATAGAAGAAGAGCATATTAAGTAGCATGTATGAAAGATTAGTGGAAAACACCAGTGACAGAAAAGCAACTTTGAGTCTCTCACTGTTAAACAACCATGATGTTCTAGCAGTAAGAATGGGGAGGAAGACATATGCTCAAAAAGGCATATAAGATTAAAGTGAATTTATATTTCTGAAGTGAGGAACAATTCACTTTTCTAGTCTTATCTCTCACCACTGAGCCATATATTTTTTATGCTATAATGACACAATTCTTTGTGGTCACTGAATTTATCTCATCCCTATGTATTCCATTGTCTTTGCTTATATGGCTTCCTTTGCTTGATACTTACCCTTTCTCCTGAGAAATTCCTACTTGTTCATGATCTAGATTCTCCCTGAATTTTCTACACTTCTAAAAGGGCCATCACTGTATCTCATTTATTAATTTATTTTTAAATTAGGACCAAATACAGTGACTGCTACTCATCTCCTGCTTGCTGCTATAATAATAATAATAATAATAATAATAATAATAATAATAATAGTGAATGAGTTAAATGGATGAATCTTCATGTTTATAGATAGAGCACAATTGGACAGAATTGCTGTTTTGTTGGAAAATATGATGAGTTATTTGGGATATACTGCAGACAGGTAGGAGGAAGAACTTGAAATATTTGGTTATCAACTAGGCATTCAAAACAGAGCTTCTGGTCAAAGGATGAAACTTGAATGTGGTTGACCTAGACATGGTAAGATGCACGTAGTCTTTCAAGTATAGAGCAGAGTTTTGGAGAAATGCTTCTACATTTAGAAAAGATGGAAGATGAAGAAACAGAAAATAGAGGCTGTGGAGTAGAAAAAGTGGGAGGAAATTCTGAAAATGTAGTTTTTCAGAGGTTGAAAAAAGAATTTCAAGAAGAAATGAAGTAAAACTGTCAAATGTAGTAAAAAGGTCAAAAACTACAGGAAAGAATAATTTGAGTTATCAAGAATCTGATCATTGAAAGGAAGTATTTAAAAACAGTTTTAGTAAGAGATATTACTAAAATGTATATTTTATTATATATTTATATCTTAGGGGATAACATAATTTACAGGAAAGGAAAGATTTTTAATTAGTATTAGTGATCCTTGCTCACAGTAAATGACTTTTCCCTCTTCTATATTACCGGTGTTCTTAACATTAGCACTTGACATAATGTGATTAATAAAGAGATGTAGATTCTCTAACTAGCTGTGTGATTTTGCACATTCTTATTGCCCTTTAGAATTTACTTAAAACTTAGAGAAAATGCTGGTAAAAAAAATTAATATTTTTATTGACACCAGTTAGTTGCAAATGAATCTTTGCCAGCTTTCCTCCTGATTCCAGCACTTTGCCTAATTCTGCTTTTACACATCGATGAATTTTGAACAATCATGTCTTGCAGCACATCACGTACTAATTTTATTGTGACAACATGGTAATGGGAATTTGAACACTTATTACGTTTTTCTTGTTATATTCCAAGTGTTTACAACTCTCTAAACTTGCCTCCACGAGGTGAAGTTTGATGTAGCAATTTCCTTTTACTTTGAAATCTCATTTTTAATAACACCATTTCACACTTGGTGCTGCATGTTTCATCTGTGAACTCACTCGCCTTTAGAAGAAGTAGCCATAATCCTGTAAATTTTACCAGTCATTGAGAGGTTGAAGAGTAGAGTATATTTTTGTTACTTGTACTCTATCTAGCAGTGCTTACAGATGCTACAAGGCACCTGGAAGCTATTATTAGACCACCTTCTTCAGATTGAGGGAAATTTCTACAATATCGTCTGTACCATGAGGAACCCTTGACTCACACTTAGCAACTTCTGTCAGCTAATAATGATTTTCTCCAACATATCATGAAAAGATTACAGAGATCTTTGACTTATAGCAGACAAATATGAAGATTGAATTTATGAAGTAAATAGAACATTTGAAACTCTTTACAAAGTCACAGAATTTATTTCATATTTTATTTTGTCAAAGAGAACTGGAAATTGTTAAGTTATCTGCTTCTCACAACATTACTTCAAACAAACAAACAATCAAACAGAAAAACAGACAAAACTATGAGATACAAGGTAAAAAAATATCATGCTTAGGAAGAGTAGTTTTCAGGCATTGTAGTATAGTCAGATACAGTAGCAGGAAGTTCCAGAACAAAGTCACATGTAATATCTTTTGTTGAGTACTCATTAGAAACCAAATACTAAACTGGACACTTTACATATATATTTAATTTAATCTTGACATCAATGAGGAATATTAGGAATGGTTATACCCATTTTACAGGTATGGAAACTAAGATGAGGTTGCATAACTGGAACTAAGTGGTAAGACTAGTTAGTGGCAAAAAAATTCAATGCTTGGTTGTCTGAAAAGCCTGTATACTTTTGAGAACATCATACATCCTTGCCTGATTAGGAATTCACCAAACAGACAAGAGAAAGAATGTATTTCAGTCAAAAAATGATACAGAAGTTGCTAAGGCACAGAAGCTTGGGGGAGGCTGGAGAACAGGATGCCATGGTTTGGAGTATAGCAATCTGAGGCTTGAGAAATGAGCAGAAGCTTAATTTGAGGGCATCCAAAGGAGTTTTGGTCTTTATTTTGATGGCTAATGTAAAACCCTAAAGAGATATTTACCCTAAATAAAGAGAAAAGTTATATAAATTGAAAAGGAAATGACTAATACTTTGAAAGCAAAGTAAATTGGGCACATCAATAGATAATTACAAACAGAAGAAAAAATCATGAATACACTCAAAACAATTCTCATTATTATTCAGGGAAAAAGTATATACCAGTTTACATTTATCAAATTAGCAGGTTTTAAAATGTTAGTGCTTAGTTGCCTGCGAGATAGGCCCCTTATTCCTCCCCACCCCCAGTAGGAAATTACATTGTCAAAACATTGGTGGGATTGCCAGTAAGTGTCTATGTTTCCCAACAGTTTTACTTCTAGTGCTTTATCTCTGAGTGTACACACAAGAGTTTATTTCTGCAATGTTTATTGAAGCATTATTTATTATAGGAAAAAAAATGAAACAACTAAATGTCCAAGAATAGGGAGATGATGTTATGTGATTATTTACCCATGAAACTCATGTGTTTGAAGTACATTCAAAGCACAGACTGTTAAATGTGGCAATGTGATGTATCTATTTGACTCAGACATATTTTCTTTAGTATTCACATTGTTTTTAGAAAAAAATTTCAAATACAGAAAATTTTTGCATAAAATTCAAGCTTTATAGTTTCTCTTAAATAGTTACAAAATCCAGCATGGCCACAGTTGGCAGATCTGAGTAGTGGCTTTTCTCTTTCAATTAGGTTTTGAGCTCCCAGTTTGTCAAAACTTTTTCCACTCCCTGTTGTTTCAAACACAATTGTGCCTGGTAGTTTTATCTTTTTTTTTTTTTTTTTTTTGCAGTTTTTCCTGGCATCATATGAATTTCTTCATAATATAAGATTATATGAAAAAAGCAAAATAAAATACATAGGTATGTAATTTGATATACATACAAAGGAATTTATAGCAAAATATTAATAGGAATACTCCTAGGTGAAAATACAGTTGACTTTATGATAGATAGATGATAGATAGATAGATAGATAGATAGATAGATGATAGATAGATAGATAGATAGATAGATAGATAGATAGATGATAGATAGATAGATAGATAGATACCTCAGGTGTTCTCCTTTGAGAAGGATGGGAACGTGATAGTATGTATATGAATAGTTTGATCCCTCTGTTATTACATCTTAAACTCTGTGCTTGTTTTGTACATGAATCTGGTAGTATTACTCTTTAATTAAGAGATCTATGATATCTTTCTAAGAACATATGTTCATCTAGCCTGTGTCTCCTATGCAAATTTTCTTACCTTACTCGCACCCTAGAATCATCATGTTATATTTCACATGAACTAGGAGAGATACTACTTGACACAGGTAGTAAGAAGCAGAGAATGACACATGTTACAATACCACAGTAATAAAGGCAGGGCAGTGAAGAATTAGCCTTGATGTAACATGTTCTTTTATTTTCCTGCAACATGGTTTTTATTTTTATTTCATTTTTGTCTTTATTTAAATGTAATAGACAGTTAGTTGCTTGTATTAACATTGTACAGGTCAATGAGTATTTTCCACTTATATACCAGTTTCAGTTGTATAGCATAATGATCAGAGATCCACATAATTTGCAAAGTGAATTACCCTTCTTCCCCCTTACATATTTATTACAACATTCCTGCACTCTACATCTCTATGTCTATTCTGTAACTATCCATTTGTACCTCTTAATCCCTTTACCTTTCTTTTTTGAGTCCCCCAAACCCCCTCACATCTAGTAGCCCTCTAAATGTTCTCTGTATCTGTGAGTTTATTTCCACTTTTGTTGTTGTTGTTGTTGATTTTGTTCTTTAGATTCTACATGTATGTGAAATCATGTGATATTTGTCTTTATCTGTCCCTTTTAATTCAGCGCAATACCTTCTAGGTCCATCAAGGCAATATCTTTTTCCATCCCCTTCTTTTTAGTCTGTGTGTGTCTTTTAATCTGAAGTGTGTCTCTTGCAGGCAGCATATGTAGGGGTCTTGGTTTCTTACCCATTCATCCACTCTATCTTTTAGTTGGAGCACTTAATTCTTGTGCTCCAAGAATTGATGGGAATGTAGTTGTTACTGTTCTTTATTTCTGTTTTTGATACATGTTTTTTCTTCTTAAAGAAGTCTCTCCAACATTTCCTATAATACTAGCTTGGTGATAAATTCTTTTAGCTTAATTTTGTCTGGAAAGCTCTTTATCTCTCCTTCAACTCTAAATGATAGTTTTGCTAGATAAAGTATTCTTGGTTGTAGATCCTGGGTCTTCATCATGTCAAATATTTTGTGCCAAGCCTTTCTGTCCTGCAAAGTTTCTTTTGAGAAATCAGCTGCCAGTCTTAAGGGTATTCCCTTGTAGGTAACTATCTGCTTTTCTCTTTGTGTTTTTAAGATTCATTCTTTGTATTTAACCTTTGGCATTTTAATTATGATGTGTCTTGGTGTGGGCCTCTTTGGATTCCTAGTTTTGGAGATTCTCTGAACTTCCTGGAGTTGTATGTCTATTTCTTTCACCAGGTCAGGGAAGTTTTCCACCATTATTTCTTTAAACATCTGTTCAACATCTTGTTTTCCTTCCGGTACCCCGAAGAGATGGATATTTTTACCTTTAATAGTATCCCATAGGCTCTTTAAATTATTAGTATTATAGTCTTGGCTTCTTTTTCTTGCCATTCTGATTGGGAGTCCTTGGCCTTCCCATCCTCTATATAGGTCATTTGATCCTCTTTATTAACTTTGTTTATTCCTCTGTTTATTTCATTTAATATACTTCTCATCTCAGATAATGTGTTTTTCATTTCTGACTGGTTCTTTTTATAATTTCCATTTCCATTTTTATGTTTTTTATCTCTTTGTTGAAGTTCTCACTGAATTTGTCTATACTTCCCATAAGTTCATTGAGCATCTTTATAACCAGTGTTTTGAACTCTACATCTGTTAGATTGCTTGACTCCATTATTTCTGGATCTCTGTTCTGGTTTCTCATATGGTGTCTGCTTCTTTGTATTCCCATTTTGGCTGCCTTTCCATGTCTGTTTCTATGTTCTAAACAAAGCTCCTAAGTCTCCTGGTCTTATTAGAGTAGATTTGTGAAGTAGATGTCCAGTGGCACAGTCCTGAGAGGGGTTCAGCTATAGGCCAAATTTAACCAAAACCTCTGCCGGGGCCACCTGATATGATTCAGCAAGCAATCCACAGATGCTATGCTTATAGTTGCCTCAAAAGGCCACACCAAAAACCGAGGTCAGCTGCCTCCAGTGTGAGTCTAGGCACTGCTCAGCAAGGAGCTCCTGACTCGTTGAGGATACATTTGGATGTGGCTTGGCTAGGGCTGAGAGTTGCAGAGGGCAGAGTTTCAGGGAATCCTCTGGGCAGAGCAACCTCTGTTATCCATTTTGGTGACATCAGGGCTATGGGGGCACTGTGTCTGCGCACTGAAAGTGGGGAGGGCTCAAGAGAGGAACAATGGATACTGCCAACATTTCTGTACAGGGTGAGTCTCACCTTGGCCCTCACTCTGACAGTGCCTCCCTGTAAGTCCCTGGTGCCCCCTGCGCGCAGCCGAATTGGCACTGGTGCTTAAAACGAGCAGGTCTGTCCCGGTGAAAGTGCGCTCGCAGACTTGGCCCCTCTTAGAGGCTTCTGCCCACTCACTGCTGCAGGCTCATCCCACTCAGCCGCTTGGGCCCAGGCAGCCCCAGTCCTCACCATGTCCTACCTTCTGCTGTTTCAGGATGATTTCTTAGATTTCTCCTAGTTGTATGGCTTGTTTGTCTAGATCCCAGGCAATTTTTCCTTGCTGTTTGTTCCTTGTTTCCATCACAACTTTGATTTGATTGCCAGAGGGATGAACAGAGCCTCTTTCATCTACACCGTTTTTTTTCATAACATGTTCTTTATATCTTGCACTAATTTACATCACAACCAGAAAGACAGGTTTTATAATTCCCATTTTGCAGTGAAGAAATGAACACTCATGGGTTACCTTATTCACAGGGGTTACTTAAATGAAAAGGATGTCATAGGTTTGTCCAGAGTTACTCGCTACTAAGAGGAAAAGATAAGATTGGGACTCAGAGGTTAGTCAATTTCAGACGCATGCTACTTCTGTCACATCCCTATCATGAAGAAGATTCCATGCAGCAGAATACCTAGATTTTAGCAGATGCTTCTAGGAGCGGTGCATGAACTGAGACTAAGCAAGAATATGTTGCACCTGTGTGACCAGAGGCACAGTGCTTTGGTTGCAAGCAAGAGGCAAATACTAAGCTCTGAGTTTTACAGCAAATCAGAGAATCCTTTGGATACGTGTCTTCTGGAACAACTTGTATACCACATAGCCGCAGAGCTCTAAATGCCATATTGGTATATGCATCTCCTCAAATATGCTTACAAAGTAGAAAGAGTTTACAAGTACAAACCTTTACCAGAAAGAAAAGATCATACAATAAAATAAACACAAACATAACACTTTTCTCACTGAATCACTTATTATTCTGACATGCCTTTTATGAGTATCCAGGAGTTTATTCTCCATGTGGCATCCTTCCTTTCTTCTTCATCTTCTTTTTGGGGGGAGGGGCGGGGAGGAGAGAAGGATTTTTTTTAAATTGAGGTATAAATGACATATAACAATATGTTAGTTTTAGATGTACAACATAGTAATTAGTTATTTGTATACATTGTGACCTCTACAATAAGTCTACTTAACATCTGTCACCATACATAGTTAATTTTTTTTCCCTTGTGATGAGGAATTTTAAGATCTACCATTTTGGCAACTTTCATACAATACAGTTTTATTAACTATAGTCACCATGCTGTATGTTACATCCCCATGACTTATTTATTTTATAACTGGGAGTTAGTACCTTTTGACCCCCTTTATTCATTTAGCCCACTCCCCAACCCCTGCCTCTGGCAACCACCAATCTGTTCTCTGTATCTGTGAGCTTGATATTTTGTTGCTTTTGTTTGTTTGTTTTTTAAGAGTCCATATATAAGTAAGATCATATGTTATTTGTCTTTCTCTGTTTGACTTATTTCGCTTAACACAATGCCTTTAAGGTCCATCCATATTCTTTGCAAATCTTGCAGGATTTCATTCTTTTTTATGGTGTGTGTGTGTGTGTGTGTGTGTGTGTGTGTGTGTGTGTGTGTGTGTACCATATTTTCTTTATCCATCGACGGACATTTAGGTTATTTCCATATCACGGCTATTGTTAATATAATACTGTAATGAACATGGCGGTTCATGTATCTTTTTGAATTAGTGTTTCCTTTTCTGTGGATAAATACCCAGAAGTGTACCTGCTGGATCATAAAGTAGTTCTATTTTTAATTTTTTGAGTAACTTCCATACTGTTTTTTATAGTGGCTGTACCAATTTACATTCCCATCAACAGTACACAAGGATTCTCTTTTTTCCACATCCCTGTCAACACATTACTTCTTTTTGATAATAGCCATTGTAACAGGCATCTGGTGACATCTTGTGTTATTTTGATTTGCATTTCTCTGATGATTAGTGATGTTGAGCATCTTTTCACATAGCTGTTGACCATCTGTATGTACTCTTTGGGAAAAATGTTCAGTCCTTTGGCCATTTTTAACTAGATTGTTTTTTTTTTTTGCTATTGAGTTGTATGTGTTCTTTATATATTTTGGATATTAATTTCTTATGAGATGTATTTGCAGATATTTTCTTCCATTTAGTAGTTTGCCTTTACATTTTGTTGATGATTTTCTTTTCTGTGCAGAAGTTTCCTAATTCGATGTAATCCTACTTGTTTACTTTTGCTTTCGTTGCCTTTACTTTTGGAGCTTCTTTTCGTTTTTCCTTTCCATTGTACTTTTCTTACTAGGTCCCATCCTTTCAAACTTCTCAGCCCCTCAGCTGGTTCCAATTCAAGACAAAAATTCCCACATCTAGGTCTTTTTATTTCTATATAGTGCCCAAGTATCCACACAACAACAATTTCTTATGCGTAAAAACAAATCTTTAAGATGTGCAAACTCTTCAAAAGGAAACTTCTCTATGTCAAACAATCTTTTCTCTCACAACATCGCCTACATTTTATAGTAGAACTCTAATGCTCAAGTATTTTATCAAAGTGTATTATTTAATGAACTACTAGCTACATCAGAGGATAAGCTCTCAAATCACAAGGCTTACCATAATTGAACATGATTCCAGCTCATATAAATTCAGATGGTGTTGTTGATCAGAAGGTGGCTCTTCTGCAAATGGTGATTCAGGGACTTAGGTCCCTTGTAAGTTGTGCTGCCACCATCTTTGCATCAAATTATAAAAAAGGAAATGTCATGGAAAATTTGATTAGGCTATCTGTGAAATGGCAGCTGTCATGTCTGCTCACAGAACACTAGCCACACCTTATTGCCAGGAAATCAGAGAATAAAGGCCGCCAAATATCACAGCATTTGTATAAAATGTATTCTTAACCAGAATGTGCAATCTAACTGGATGACCAGGAAAAAAGAGAGGTTTGCTAAAGAGATAACTAGACCATGCAATGCAAAATTTTCTCTCTAAAAGCAAACCAAAGTCTCCCTTCCTTTAGATTTGGGGCATTATACAGCGGAGGGAAGTGTAAGGAGAGGGATAGGGATGAGAGGGAAAAAAAGAGATGAAGAAAACTCTTCAGTATTAAAACAATGCTAGAAATGTGTTAGAATACTTTATAAAGTAAACTTGCAGTTTAAATTGTACATTGTTTGGGTAAAACTATCATGTAACACAGTAAAAGAGGAGTCATTACTGCATTAAAAGTAAAAGAATAAAATGTGTTTGGAAGATGATAAAACTGTTCAGATTGGAAAATAGGTGCTTGTCTATTTGCCTTAATTTAACAATTTAAATCATCTTAAATTCTTTCTGGAGATAGGAAGAAGAAATAATAATGGCCTCCCTCTCTCTGTAAGAGAGGACGTCATAAGGTGGCATGGTATTTATCTACACTGTTGTCTCTACCAGACAATGTCAAATCAAATAGCCTATTGTTGTCAGAGGTAGCTGAAAAATTCTGTATAACATCTTACTGTCAAGAGAATTCTCTGTCCACCTCTGGAGTTCAGTTGCCTCTGAAAGCAATTTAATATTTTGGCAGTTAGAGGACATACTATCATCATTATCTAGTTATGCTTAAGTCTAAATGTTCAAAAACTAAATTAACCCAGATTTAGTAGGTTTGGAAAGTGGATTTAGTGAACTTGGATTTACTATTTTCTGCGCATAGCTTAGACCTTAATAAAGTAGACTAATTCTAAACTTAGACTAATAAAAGTATCCCCAAGACTTTTCCCTCACTCCTGATTTGCTCACACACTTATCAGTAAATTAGGGCTTTATTTCTTTCATGCCGGGTATCCTGCAGATTTTGAGGAAAATAAAGGCCCCGAGTGTAAAATACAAGAGTTTCTGACAACTGGTAGATAAATTTTTATTTATTAAAAATAATTTCTTTCTTAGCATGAGGTCAATAGACTTAATGAAAAAATTTCATGGTATAAACAATATTAAAATATACTAATTATGACAATTCCAGCAAATCCCAGAGTGCACTAGATTATAGAAAAAAAAGGCTTGTTTCTAGTGGCTGCAGCTATAGTTTTATTGTTTTTTTTTCCACCCTAAACATCTCATGGTTGCTAAAATCAGGCCAAAGTACAATAGAATCAAATGTTTGAGAACTATATTGACAGCCAATTTTGAGAACTGAATAGAAGTTTAACTAACCAAGAAAGGAGAAAAATACTTTATTGTATAGATTGGCTGAAGTATAATTCTATAATCAGATAGTTGATAATTGCACTTCTTTTCCTCTCTATTACCACAGATTCATCAATTAACAGGTTATTATGAAAAACTTATGTATAAAACCATAGACTTTATGAAAGTAAGTCATCATTTTCAAGACTTTTTAATAATTTAGTGGTATATATTCATATATAATTTATATATATACACATATATTTTAATATAACAGCATGTGTGTATACATATATATGCCTACATATGTGTGTTCGGTTATCAAACTATTAAAAAAAATATTACATAGTTTATTGGAAGCAAAGTTTGTTTCGCGTGAAACCTGGAAGGCTGAGTAGGATTTACCTAAACAGACAATAGTGAGGAGACCTTTCTTTATTAAAAAAAAGGAAAAATAAAAAGCCTAAGTAAAGGGCATTCTGAACAGATTAGCTTAACTATGGTGGAAGATTTGTGTAGCAATACAGGAGTAGAAGGATTAGAAAAAGAAGTCGAGATCACAGTAGGGAGAACCCCTGAATGTAAGGCTAAGGACTGCATTTGATTTATAGCGAATAGTGAGATACAGGATTTTCAGCATTGTCTAACAAATATTGTTGAGCTTGGATAGAAAACAATGGGATTAGCGCTATGGAGCAAAAGAATACATAAAATACAATACACAGTTGGTTATGAAGACATCACTGGACAGTCATGTATGGGAGAAACAGAAGTGAAAAGAGACTGGAGGTAGGAGGTTGATACAATATAATTCAGATGTGTGGTGGGCAGGGTAGTTGGCCAGAAGAATGAAAAGGGTCAAATGGGATATGCACGTATTTTAACTCTTTACATGTGCAGTGTTTCTCTTAATTATGTCAAAATTTTTGTTAAAAAAACAAACAAACAAACAAAAAAAAACAAGAAACCTGAGTACAAAGGTTAAACTATGAGTTTCTCTGTGCTCTCCTAGAGTCCACTGTTACGTTTTCTCATAACACTTTCATTTTAGAGTTATTACCCTTTTGATTAATTAATTTTATATTACCTTATATGAAAAGCGACTGATCCCACTAGTCAGTAAACTACATGAGTGCAGACATGCATTTTCTCATCATTCTATCCAACACATATTCAAGTTAAATAATTTTTAATGAAGATCTACTGGCAATGTTAAGGGCCAGAGTCATTTGGCAATATATTAGCTCTGTGCATTTTACACAAATTTATCATTGTTAGAACTGGCTCTAGAAAAATGCATAAATCATTATGGAGAGACTTCTTCTCTTTTTATAATAAAAGTCCAACACCCTATCCAAATTGTCATCTCCAGCATCCAGTCCTTTCATGCTACTGTGGTCTTCTATCATCACTAAAGAAAAGCCTATAAAATTAAATGACACTTAATACTTGGATTATTTGCCTTTTAAAATCCCCAAAGAAGAGACTAGATCACTAGATGATGGTACTTGGGGTGTTCCTGAGGTACTCTTTTGGGTTTCACCCAAGCAGCTACTTCTCCCACTTATGCAATACAATCGATCCTAGACATAGTCCCTCTTATCATTTTTTTTCATTCTAATAACAAAATAAAAATCACTAATTAACCATACTTCAGTAATTCTTTATAAATGAGAGAAAACAGATGGTTTTTATTTCAGCTTATACTTCAGATAGATTTTACTGCTTGAATGAGCACTCAGAATGAAAGACAAAAGTAGCAAGGATATAACGTACCAATGCAGAATGCAAAGAAAAATATAAAGATCTGATTTATTCATTTCATTATGGCATCTAAGAAATTTATCTTATATTAGGCTTTAGATTTGGAGTCAACACAATTTCTATAGTCTGGAGTCTAAATACAAACATCAAACATAAGCAGAATAGAATTTTCTCTATAAATTCTAGAAATCTAAGAAATAATAGGATTTTTAACATTTAAGTAAATGATATTAAGGTAATCAGGTTAAAAAGAAGCATTACTTAAACAAGAACACCTCTGAAGATAAATATAGTATTTTAAATGCAATTATAAGGATTTCTATCCAGATTAATACTTTTCAATAACATAGGATTGCTGCTTTTTCTGATACATGCTTATTTTCTGAATTTTTAAAAAGCAAAATGAGAATGTGAGCTTAGATATGAGTTTTCTCTCTAGATCTTATCAAATGCCTTAGAGAAAAAAAAATCTATTCATAAGCCATATAATGTATGACAAAGTACTCCTAACCTAATTTACAGTCTATAATAGAGACTGTAATTTTTTATAGTAGGAGAAAAATGACATATTTGTTTAATAATAGTACCTTGAAGGGCTCTGTATTTAATTAAATGTCCAATGACAAATCTGATTGCCTTGATTGCATCTTCAGAATCGGAGATTGATAGGAGGCACAGGGTCAGGGGAACCATTTAGTATAGTTATAGTGAAATGTGGGATTGATGTGGCTTCACTCTGGGATGTTTTATTTGAAAATACTTAGTCTCTGGTAGCATCAATGTTGCCATTTTTATTATTATCTTGCAGCATTTGTGCATATACTCCTGAAAGTGTAGCAACCTATTGAGTATTAAATGAAAGAGGGGATTTCAAGCCATATCCTTCACTAGAATATAGCTTTTCCCAAAGTGTCATTGTGAAAAATGTAAAGTCAAAGTAAATTTGTAATCCTAAATTTCTGTGTAACAGAACATAGCTATATAGGTGTACGAAGGGAAAGAGAAATACATTAAATTTAAATGTGAGACCTATCAGTGTCAAGACTGGTTATAAATTACACCCAAGTTCAGATATTTGGTGTTAGAAAGTGGAAAGTTTAGATCAATCTTTATTCATTCAACTGACTTTCGTTGGACTATGTAGATACTGTTTAAAACTGGTGCTGTTTTAAGTTTCAGTTAAATTATTCAGTTAGTAATTCACTTTAGAAAATGACAAAGTACAAGGACAGAGAAACTGAATGAAACAGACCGATGAGTCAACATCTCAAAAAGATAGGACACAAAGGATGAAAGGTATATATCAGCCAACCAAGTTATCTTTGTGATCCAGAGACATGGCAGAGAGATTTATTTGTCCCTGAAGCAGCTCTCAGAATGAAGTTTCATTCATAGTTAGAGAGAGTTTAACATCCCCAACTTCCTTCTATTATTCATTATCTCCCTAACAGAGATAATATTTGTTTACCTCCAACAATGTTATTTTATTAACTTTTTCTTTCTGGGAATATCTGTTGTTTATGAATTAAAGTAGTTTCTTACCTTATCTTTTTCTCTCATTTTTAATGCAAAGTTGTATAGAGAAATATTTCCTAAAATGCTGCATTTGCTCCCTGTGGTATTCATTCTGAATGTTCATAAATATTCTCTATCCTCAATACATGGTGGGACTACACCTCCCCGTTTACTTGAAATTAGGTATGGCCTGTGACTCACTTTGGCCAATGAAATGTGAGTGGAAGGTGCCTCTGTCACTTCTTAGAGGAGCTTTAATAGCCAGAGACTGCTTTACCATTTTTTTCCTTCCCTCTGCTACCAAAATAGACAGGAGCCACTCCAACAGTCTAGGTCATTAGGTTGAAGAAAATGAAAATCAGCACTTCTAGCTGACCTTTAGTGAACATGTTCAGGAGTAAGAGGGAAAGGGCCCTTTGTGGTTTTTAGATACCGAGATTTAGAAGGTTTGTTGTCGTCGCCTGGTACATTTCACTAATGATAAGCACACTAATGTTATGAATAGGAGAGAAACGATTAGTAGAGAAATTCTATTTTATATTTTAAAACATGAATTGATGATACATCGTACCAGACACCACAGATGGAACAAGCAGATGGAACAAGCATCCCTGCCTTGTCTTAGTTCTTTCTAAATTAGTCCAGTGTTAGAACTGAAAAAATTTGATACCTGCTTAGAGACGTAGTAAGATACTTGTTACAGTTAACTCCTTTGGATAGTGTTATGAAACCTAGGCACTTACCTTTTCATTACTCATAACTAGGGTGATATAAAACTTGAGAGGATGGAAAATAGGTGGGACATATCTTCCTTTACTTGAATGCTGAATTTTCCATTTTAAGGTGAATGAAAAATAATATGATTAAGGAAGAAAGGAGGCCTTTATGACACAAGTAATTCATTAACCCTCCACTTGATACTCTGAAATATTAAGAGCATCACATTGCTCAAGTGATATATCTATCTCAAAAAGAAAGCAAAATCAAAACAGCATTATAACAGAACTTTTTGTTACCTCCATGTTAGTCATTAGAGAAAAAAAATACATTCTTTATTTAGTATGATTTGAATCATTTATTATTGAAGTCAAATCTCATCTTCACTATGCCATGTCTTTCTGTGGTCAGACCAAATGTTCTATATCTGCGTTGCCCAATACAATATCTACTATCAAGCATTTGGAATTTGGCTAAGTGCCACTGAGAAGCTGAATTTTTAGTTTTATATAATTAATTTAAACTTAAGTAGCCCAATGTAGCTAGTAGCTACCATATCTACAGTGCAGTCATGTAACTGGAGAATAGGGTTGAGTCTTCAAGGTCATACAAATTTTGGAAGGGGCAACACCAGACTTTTAGCATTCAAAACCTCAGCACTGCTTCAAAGTTACTAATGGGGGTAAAGGAGCACAATGAAAGGAGGTCTTGCTACTAGAGAAGTATTATATTGCAAATAACAGTATTAAATGTCTTTTATCTCCTGAAATTGTTTCGGATACAGAATTTAAACTGTAAGTGTAATTTCCCCCACTTCTTTTTAATCCAGTTTATGCTCTTGTCAGGAAACAAATCCTATAGTCCTTAATACAATTTTTTTTTGCAAATCAGAAATCATAAATAGTTTAAGTTACTTTTACTTTTATTTCAAATAAAAATTATGTAAGTTCCCCAGGTTTTGCTTCTATGGAAGTTTAAAGTCTCTACATAAAATTTGGGTGATTAAAAAAAATAACAATAACTTTTAAAAATTTTTATCTTATTAGTAACAACATTATGTTATCACCAAGTGACTTTCCCATAAGTAAATTTCTGAAACTTACCATTTCCATACCTCCCAAATTTTCAGGAGAGCCAGTTAAGACACAACAGTTACCCTTCGAATCTATCATGGATCTGTATGTTCTTGATCTATTTGGAACTGCCATTCAAATATCTACCCTATTCTTCCACTAAAAGTTAGAAAGATGGGTAATAAGAGTGACCTTTGGGTTAGCAATTTAAAGCAAAACTACCAGATTGTGTTCCATGGTATCAGATCAAAAATAGACATTGTTGTATTTGTGAGGCAACATCAAAATTAATTGAAAACATAATCACATAAAACGTTTTTCTTGATTAAGATTATTTTTGTGGGTAAACTCAAGGAAAGATTTTGGCAATTTATAATCATTAATTCTAGGTTTGCAAGGCATAATTGATCTGGCACTGATATACATTTTCTGATATCAGTCCAATTTTATGTATCTGTATTTGTATCCAAAATGCCAGTTTTATGAAATCGTTAGAACAGTCTATGGCAGGGAGAATTTTAAATATTTTCCTTAATCTTCATCTAAAATAACTTGATGTTTTATTAAAAATCCTAACACATGTTAAATTTTTTATATGACTTCTTTTTATAGAATGTTTGATAGATTTCACATTAACTAGAAACCCCCAGTGGCTCCCTCTGCCCATTGTTTAAACTGCTTAATGCAGTGTGTAAAAAGTTCTTCAAAACTGGATCCAACCTTACTTTTCAGCGCACTTTTACAGCAGTTCCTTATTGCTGCCCAAAATTTGGTTGTCAGTCCTTGAAAATTTTTCTGCTCCAACTATTTAGAGGACTATCCATCTTTCCTCATTTAGCGACTACTCTTTCCTCTTTCAAGTTTAAGTCATTTCATTCATTTAACAAATAGATAATGAATATTTGCTGTGCCAGACACTATGCTGTTCTTAGTGCTTTGTAAATTACCTACTTTATCTTTACAACTGCTCTATAATGATATTAATGTTATCATGATTTTATAAACAAAGACAGTGAGGACTGCCCACCCTTCTGTCCCACCATCTAAGGACTCACTCAGCTCCACCCACAATTCTTAATGACTGGGTAACCTCCATGGATAGTGGATCTCCATTACTGAACAGCACTTACATCATCAGCTTCCACTACCAATTTCTCTAGGACCCCCACCTCTTCAGTGGTCAAATCTCAAAATAGAACCAAGTGAATGTTATCGACTGCTATAGGTTTAGAGTAATAAGTAAGAAAGATTAATGTGGCACAAATCTATTTTTAACACTAAAAATCCCAGTCAAATTTCAGGTCAGTTTATTAGTAAAATGGCTTTGGTTACTGCCATGCCTTTTGTATGCAGCAATTACAGGCTGTCTTTTTATTACCATCTACTATTAGGGCTAATTAAAGAGTAAGATAGTCATATTCTGCTCACATCATAATCAGTGGCAGAAAACATTTATCAGTGACTACTATATGTGCAAAGGCATCTGTAATTATTATTTGTATGTGCATATACATATATATACATGAAAAAATATATATATTTGATTGAATAGCAAAAAGAAATCAGAAGTCTTGAGAAGGAACTATTTTACTGTTTTGGGAGGAAAAGTTGAAAATTTTGAAACATGTTGTTTCTGTACTGATATCGCGGATCTAACAAATGATCATGTCCAGCAGATATAAATGTAACAGAGGGATTGAGGCCAGAGAAATAGGATACTCTGTCTTATTTTCTCCAAAATGCCAAAAACCTGTAAGAAGATACCTTTTATATCAATGATGTGTTGGTAACAGATCAATATTTTTAAACTATGCAATTTTTGTGTAATTTTAGTGGAACTTGAGAAATTGTTCAAACTTTTTATATGTGATTTTAAATTATTTAAGTGGAAAATTGGACATTGTTTTAAAATTATAAAGTATTTTTATTCTTGAAATTCAGAAGCCAAGAAATCTATTCATATGTGGGCCAGTGAGGTTTGCATGGAGAAAAAATTTGGTACTATATTCACATATTATGTCAGGTCTTTCATATGAAAAATTCAGGCAGTGGCCACAAGAGAAATGAAAGAGAGGATGTGTTAGATAGATCTATCTGAAGCCATTACCACTTTTGAAAGAGAACAATCTCTGCTTGATCATCTATTCTTCTAGTGTCCTAAGATAGTCCCCCAGTCACTATATATAACAGTGAACTCTGCTGGCATCGATCCCAAGCTTGGACTCCAGGCATGGATTGTTCTTATATCAAAAAGTCACATATGGGATCCATCAGTAACAGCAAGTGGAGGAAACAATATTAAGAGCGTTAGCCCTCCTGACTGCTGGGTCAACAGAATATATCCATAATTCATTCAACCAACAGCAATTTCATGTGAAGGAAAAACCACATTTTACATTTTACCTTAGTCTATGGCCATGCTACCCTGAACAAGACCGATCTTATCTGAGCTAAGCAGGGTCGGACCTGTTAGTACTTGGATGGGAGACCACTTAGGAAGACCAGGTGCTGTAGGCATAAAAAATAAAAAAGAATAAGGGATTGTAAGCTGACAAGGTCCTTGCAGGTCTGTGAGGTCAACCAATTGCCTCGCCTAAAAATTTTTTAAAAAATACATTAAAAAATACATTTTACCTTGCTGTGAGAAAAACTAAAGTTATGAATGAACTATTTAAACAGAGAGAAGTCATCTCTATATTTATGATTTGTAAAAGCAACTTGTAAAACACTATGAAGCATGGGAGATTTCCTATCAAGAAAAAATAAATTTAATGGTTATAAATTGGATTTGGAAGAGTGAAAACACAATGAATTCATGTATCACTGGTTACTAGCCTGGGTACCAGATGAAATTTAAAAAAAAAGATTAGTTATGAACTTGGTTACTTGAAAAGAGAAAGAAGAGTGTAAACCCATTTTTTTCTGGTCATGAACAAAAATAGCTTCTGAGAGCCAAGTAGAAAGTATAGTTGCCTATTACAAGTTTACTTTTCTTTATATAATAGTATATTTTCATTCTTATTCTATTAGTATTGACAAATCTCATTTTTGGAAGCAAAGTCCTATATTATTTTATATGTAGATTTTGTACATTTCTTCTGGAGAGTTTGGGTGATAGAAAGTAAAATATAAGATTTAAGGTAACTTTAAAGAGAAAGCGTTTGCATAAAATAGAGTAAATGAAATACTAGATAATAGCTTTCAAGAAGCTCTTTTAGCTTCTTGAGATAATAGAACAAATTGAATTGCCTGCCTTGAAAGCACATCACAGGTGGCAGATGAGGAAATTCCTTGACTTTTTTTCCAGACAATAAATGTGTCCATCAAAGTCACACATTCAGCTCTACTTGCTTGGTTGGGCTTGTATCCTGGTGGGGCGCGGGGGAGGGGAAAGGATTCTGAGATAAATACATGCTTGTCTACTTATGGCAGAAGGAACTGCTATCTTCTGAAGAGATTTCAGGCAAGAACATGGTATTCCTGTTAGAACTGCTGTGCACCATTGCCTTTATTAAGCATTTTAATTATGAGTCTGGGGGATGAGAGTCTGGGACCTGGGTTCTAGTAGATCTTGATCAGACGTGAGCAGTTTACCTTGTAACCTGGAGTAAGTTCACTTCCCTGAAATTCCATTACTTGTCCTGCAGAATGAAGGCAATAAATAATGCTCTTTCCACTAGTGCATATGCTATAATTCTACTGTTTTAATACCATAGAATTCTGTGAGAAAAAAAAAATACCAAAACACAAAACTTTTAAACCTGACCTGATATTATTGATTGCAAAACATTGTTTCTGAGAGGATTACATGAAATAGTATGTCTGAAATATCTGGCACATAGCATGTGCTCAACAAATGTTAATCTCCTTGCCCCAGAGTCAGTTCCAATATCTCATTCTAGTAAAATCTTCTCTACTACCTGAAAATCTCTTTGCACCAGCCATAATAGCTGCCACTGTGATTACTGGGGTTGAGATAACAGACTTTATGAGTTCCCAGAGCCTAAAATTATTATTGGAAAATCAGTTCACTAACTTTTGCAGGACTTTTTTTTTAAAGAATGGCATTCTATTTCAACACACCAAGTGCTTTATTGAATCTATACTTAACACAACTTCTATTAGTTATTCAATAAGTGAATATTATTCACTTGGATAAGTGAATGAGTTGGTTGAATAGAGTGCCTCTCAACTCAAGCATTAATATGTAATACATCTTTGGTTGTGTGTTTCATTAGATTACATACAAGAACCTGATTCACTCTGTGGTACTGCTTTGGGCTGTGTAAGAGAATCCATGCCTTCAATATGAACTGGGAACATTTAACTTGTTGAACCTCAAGGTTTTTCCTCCCTACATTTAATGGGCATAATAATACCTAATTTACAGAGGTTTGCTAAAATTGAAGATAATATCTAACATGTCAAAACTATGATTCAAGATAATATTATAGCTACCTTTAAAATTCGTATTACTTTTAAGGACATCATGTGCTTTTCAAAGTAACTACTTTGTTTTTTTATGTAATAATATTTTTGAATATAAGTTTTTTGGGGATTGCAGTTGATTCCCTTGCTACCATTTGACTAAACTGCTACTCACTATAGCAGAATGAAAGCTACTCACCTCCACTGATTCTGAATTTCTTATAATCAATACAAAACAAAAATTGAAAAGGCCATAAAAAATGATGTAAAGACAGTGCTGCTCATTAGACTATAGTATCTTTTAACCATGCTTTTATGTTGTTATTTGGTCATAGACATGAGGAAATGCCATTGATATAAAATGCAAATGACTATTTGAATCAATAATAAATTACTGAGTACAAACTATTCAATAATGAAATTGATTTGAAACCAGGCAGCATTTTAGACTTATCTATTGTCTTCAGCTGTGCTGAGTTAATGAGAATTTATAATTGCTTTGAATTTTAACTAATACATCTTTTTCATTTTGGAAACTGACTTTATTTAGTGTCATATTTTATGGTTTACAGAATTACATGATCATACAAAGGATGTCAGAATTCACCATAATCAAAGGTTTTTGGAATACAATAAGACATTTTAATGGGTAGAATGTGTTTCCTCTCTTCATAAATATCCATCTTGTTTTTAAATGTATCTTAAGTATAATTGTTGAGAACATCTACTTTAAAATTGTAAAATGGACGTAGAAGTAGCAAAGTAGCTTTCAGTTACTACAGTGCATTATCCACATGTTATTTATATATTAAAAAAAAATGATTTCAGACATTCTCTGAATTTCATTCACCAAGTAACACATATGCCTACAGGGTTATCTCCTGTGAATAACAGGAGGCACAAGAACACTTTCTAAGGAGATTATTCTAAATTCTTATTTGGCTTAGTTTGGAACTGTACAGTTGTATGAACAGCATCACTGTATTCTCAGCTAGAAACAGGTTAAGTTAGAAACACTTATTAAAACAGCTGAAGAAAGTAGATCGATTTGTCCATGGTTATTCATTTACATTTCTCCTTGGGGATCCCTAAGAAGGCAAATGATATGCAAACAGCTGCAAGATTATTGTTATGCTCTTGTTGCTATTTGGTGATTGCTGTTTACATGTAAATTACTACTTGGAAAAGTACAACTTCTCTTCACCAGTAACCAGACAATAAAACAGTTACTACACTGTCCAAGATTGATTACTCAAAAATACTTTGTAAAGGAATCACTTTTTAGAGTATTTTTCACTTCTGTATTTTCTTTGAAAAGTACTTGTATAATGAATAAAATATAAGAGAACAACCTCACCCTGATTCTGAGGCAGTGTGTATATAATAAACAATTTTAGAAGACAATGTGGAAGAATATATAAAAATAGATATCTTGCTTTGAGGGCCAATTCTGCAGAATGGAAAGGAAAACCATGAAGCTAGAGAAGACACGTAAAGACAGATGAGTAGAAATCAAAGATAAAGTTGATTTATTTCCAAATTTTATCTCTAAGTCGGGCTAGATGAAATCCCTCCACACCTTTAATGTGTTTATGCCTGAAGATTGTCAGAGTAGTGATCATTAAAGTACCTTGAATTATGCAAACAAAATAAAGAAGAGCTGTACTTTATTAGCGTTATAATTTTTACTAAATGAAAGTAGTTTAATTTAAAGATATGGATATCAATATATTTACAACTGGATTATATTCTATATTCAATTTTTGTGTTTTTCACCTAATATTACATCAAGGGTCATTTTCTATATTTATGTAACCACAGCAAAATTTTAATGACTGTATAATGTCTCCTTTCACACCTATACTATCACTTATTTAACCAGTCCTCTTGTTATCTAGCATTAAGATGGAAATAATTAAGCATACATCTTTGCCTTACTTGTCCAGTTATTCCCTTAGAATCAGAACTTCTGCATCAAACAATACTTATGTGACTGAGAATTTTTATAAATGTTGACAAGTTGCTCTGCAGAGAAGTTGATCAAATTTATACCACCACGTTAAGTGTAAGAAAATATCAGTTAGTTCATTTGATTCCATTTAAACTGTTCAAAGTTTCAATAGTCTATTTTAATAGTGACTCTTTTTCTACCCCCAATTCTGTGTTTCAGAAAAGTTTAATGAACCCAAAGCAGTTCATGCTGGATTAATGTAGCCAAGAAAAGGGAGAAATGGAAGATATATGATTCAACAGGAGAATCATAACCTGTTTAATCTAGGATCCTGTCTGACTTTTTAATACTAGAACACTTAGGATTGTAAACAGTATATTTAGGGGAAGAGAAAATTAGAATTTAAGAATACTTGAAATAATGTGAAAAGGTTTATTTCAAATAGAGTATATAGATTTTGTGTAAATTGGCTTGGAAATGATATCTTGAGCTTATTTTTACATCATTCATGTTAAATATAGACAATTCTATATTTGCCAGGATAATGAGTGCAAAGAAAGGTGTAGCTATCTCAATTACTATTAAAAAAAAAGAATTATTAGCCATAATGTAATATAAATGTATTTTAACTTTATTATAATAGCATCTAATTTTTTTTAATGCATATGTAATTCTACAGACATTTGTTTAGTGAGTTTTTCAACAAATTTTTATTTTTGAGTACATATCGTGCTCCAGGAACTGATTTAAGTTCAGGGACATAACAGTGAATAGAACAGGCAATCTTTTATTGTGTCTCCTTGGAAATTACATCCTAATTGGAGGGGGCAAACAATAAACAAATAAAAAAACATAATTAGCCAAGTGGGAGAAAGTATTATGAAGAAAAATGAAGCAGATTAAAGGAACAGAGAATGATGGAGGAGTGCTGCATTAAGCAAGATGATGAAAGAGGGACAATTCAAAGAGGTTACATTGAGCATAGATCTTAATAAAATGAGAAGTGAGCCTTGTGACTATGTAAGGAAGTTTCTCATAGGTGGAGGAGAAATCTGGGGCGAAGCCATGAGACTAGAATATGTTTAGGTTTGAAGACCAGCAAGTAGGCAACCCTGATATTGTGGTAAGTGAGGTGAGAGCTGTAAGAGTAGGGAATCAGAGCTGAGAGACATGGTAGGAAAACATAGGGGGCCTTGTAGATTAAGTTACAAAAGGACTTTGGATATTTTCCTTAATATATTTGAAGATTTGACATTATCATACTCATATTAAATCACCCATTGTGTAGAAAATAGATTTTAGGAAATGATGACGGAAATTGGTGATCAGTTCAGAGGCTTTTGCAATATCTAAAAAAAAAATTATTGGATGTGTTTTGAAGATACTATTGACTGTTTTGCTTTTGATTTGGATGTGGAGTGAGAGAGAAGTACAATGCATTATTCAAAAACATAAACTTGATACTAAGGTCCAAAACATCATATACATTGTTCACTAGAGTATATTCCTACATGTTTTTCTTTATTATTATACTCACATTTTTTTGCATTTTAACATTTTGAAAATGGAATATCTTTTCCCACTCATCCTACATTTTACCTCTTGTGAGAAGACATGACATTTGCTTAAAGCAGAATGTTGTTCCTTCAATAAACTCTTCCCGCCACTCCCAACCCCAATATTAGATGAGAAATGAGCTAGGCAGAGATGTAGTCACAGCTTATGGTTTTTCTTGCCACCTTCCTGATACTGAGTGGTCTGTGTCTGACGATTATTACACAGAAACAAAGTGCTATTGCACTGAGTAATTCGAACATTCAAAAGAATGAAGGGGACCCCATGTTGCAATACATGCAATGTGGTATCAATGGATTTTTATGTCAATACTATCAGTAGATACTTTTTAAAGAGTACGTATTTTTCTCTGCTTGGTCAATTCTTAATGTATTTTTATTTGTTACTCTACTTAATCCATAAGCCAGTTAATATATTTCTGGATAGCCAAGGGTTCACTACGGCATTTGTGAATAATTTTTAAGAGACTTATTCCTTAATTTAACTTCTAGCATAGTTGAACAGTAAAAGGTAGAGTCTCTAACTCTTGCCCTGGGTTGTTTTTTTCCTGAGAATATACTCATCTTTGTCTTTTGTTTCAGAAGTTTGACAGAACTACCTATCTGGTTTTAAAGTTTGTGAATAGTATAAACAAATCAGTCCATCACAGTTTTTACCCTTTAAACATGAAATGTTTTTACCACTAGGTTTTTCTATTACCTTTAAATGAAAATCAGCACTTCCCTTTACATCTTTATATATCTAGCCTTAATATTTCATGCAGAGAGAGGAATCAAATTCATAAATAATACATTTTAGCCTCCTAGGTGGCATAAATATGAATATAGTGACTTGTCATGCTAATCACAATTGTAAAGGAAGGCAAAGCACTTTAGTGGCAAACATTCTTTGATGCCATTTAACTGATTAAAGTGCCAGTAGTTCATTTCAATATTGAAATTAATCATTGCTAACTTAGAAATTCTTAAAAAATCTTTTCTTATTTTACTATTAGCCCGATTTCTAAGGCAAATGGAGATAGTTTTTGTACTCTAATATAGAATGGGTAATTGACACAAATTATGTGATTCAGGATGCTCTGAAGGACAGTAAAATGCTTTTGAGGGACAGAGAAATGGGCCCATCTGTAAGAGTATTAATACTCAAAATCAAGAGAGAGAAAAAAATGGCGTAGATGATAGAGGCTCTATTCATCACTCTGGCAACCAAATCAAAGTTGTGATGGTAATAAGGAGCAGCAGCAAGGAAAAATTGCCTGGGATCTTGAGGAACAAGCCATACATCTAGAGAGAAGACCAGGAAATCACCATGTAATGGCAGAAGGTAGAACAGGGCAAGGACCTGGTGCTGCCCAGTCTCCAGCAGCTGAGTGAGATGGAGGTTACAGCAGTGGCAGCAGCAGATGCCACTGACACTTCTTAAAGGGGCTGTGTCTATGAGCGGATTTTCACGATGACCGACCTGCTCGCCCTGAGCACCAGAGCTGACTCGGCTGCATGCAGCGGGCACCAGGAACTTACAGGGAGACGTTGTCGGAGGGAGGACTGAGGCAAGTCTCGCTCTGTACAGAAGTGCCGGCGATATCCATTGTTCCCTTTTGAGCCCTCCCCGCTCCCAGTGGACACAGCGCTCCCATAGCCCTGACATCATCGCACTGGATAATAGAGGTCACTCCACCCAGAGGGTTCCCTGAAACCCCACCTTCCTCAACTCGTGGCCCCACCCAAGCCACATCCAGGTACATCCCCAGCCAGTCAAGTGCTCCTTGTTGAGCAGTGCCTAGACTCACACTGGAGTCGGTTTCTGGTATGGCCTTTTGAAGCAACTATAAGCACAGCATCTGTGGATTGCTTGTTGAATCTTAACAGGTGGCCCCAGAGGGGCAAAGGCTTGGGCTAAATTTGGCCTGCAGCTGAACGCCTCTCAGGACTGTGCCACTGGACACCTACTTCACAAATCCACACTAATAAGACCGGGAGACTTAGGAACTTTGCTTAGGACATAGAAACAGACATGGAAAAGCAGCCAAAATGGGAATACAAAGAAGCAGACAACATAAGAGACCAGAACAGAGACCCAGAAATAATGGAGTTAAGCAATCTAACAGATGCAGAGTTCAAAACACTGGTTATAAAGATGCTCAATGAACTTATGGGAAGTATAGATAAATTCAGTGAGAACTTCAACAAAGAGATAAAAAACATAAAAATGAAAATGGAAATTATAAAAAGAACCAGTCAGAAATGAAGAACACAATATTAAATGGAATAAACAAAGGAATAAATAAAGTGAATAAAGAAGAGGATCAAATGCCCTATCTAAAAGACAGGAAAGCCAATCAAGACACTCAATAAAAATGGCAAGAAAAAAGATGCCAAGACTATAAAAATAATTTAAGGAGGATATGGGACACTATTAAGGCTCCAAATATTCGTCTGATCAGTGTAACTGAAGAAAATCAAGATGTTGAACAGCTGTTTGAAAAAATAATGATGGAAAATTTCTCTAACCTGGTAAAGGAAATGGACATAATACCCCAGGAAACTCAGAGAATTTCAAAAATCAGGGATCCAAATAGGCTCACACCAAGACACATTACAATTAAAATACCAACGGTTAAATACAAGGAAAGAATCTTAAAAGCAGAAAGAGAAAAGCAGATAGTTACCTACAAGGGAACACTCATAAGACTGACAGCTGATTTCTCAAAGAAACTATGCAGGACAGAGGGCTTGGAAAAAATTTTCCACAGGATGAAGACCCAGGATATACAACCAAGAATAATTTATCCAGTAAAGCTGTCATTTAGAGTTGAAGGACAGTTAAAGAGCTTCCTAGACAAAAGTAAGCTAAAGGAATTTATCACCACCAAGCTAGTATTACAGGAAATGTTAGAGAGATTTCTTTAAGAAGAAAAAACATGTGTCAAAAACAGGAATAAAGAATGGTAACAACTACATTCCTATCAATAAGTACCTTAAATGGAAAACCAACCAAAAGATAGAGTGGCTGAAAGGATAAGAAAACAAGACTCCTATATATGAAAAGGAAGGAGATAGGAAAAGATATTGCTTTGATGAACCTAGAAGGTATTTAAGTCAGACAGAGAAAGGTAAACACTATATGATTTCAGTTATATGCGGAATCTAAGAAATAAAAAGAAGAAATTAATCAAAAACAAAAAAGTATTAATACTCAAAATTAATAACAATGAGTGAAATGCAATTAGAGACTCTGGATTATAAATTGATTTGATTAGAAAAAGTGTTTCTAAGTAAAATTGAATTAATATTTATTCACACCCACTAGGGTTATGGTAGTTAAAATTATTTGCTATGATGTCATATGACAGGAGAAAAGTAAAGCTTGGAAATTACTATATAATCACCAGCTTAATTTGGATTAGCAGTGACAGGCTAGTAAGTAATAAAGGAGACTGTCTTTAAGACATATCAAAGTAGGCTTATAAACTACTATGGTCTGAATGTTTTTGTTCCCCCAAAACTTACATGTTGAAAACCTATTGCCCAAGGCGATGGTATAAGGAGGTGAGGCCTTTGGGAGGTGATTAGGTTATGAGGGAAGAGCTCTCATGAATGGAGTTAGTGTCCTTATAAAAGAGGCCCCAGAGAGCTCTCTAGCCATTTCCCTCTTTTATGAAGACCCAGTGAGAATTCTGCATCCCATAAGAGGTGTCTCACCTGACCATTCCGGCACCCTAATCTTGGACCTTCAGCCTCCAGAACTATGAGAAATAAATTTCTGTCGTTTATAAGCTACCTAGTCTGTGGTATTTTGTTACAGCAGCCCAAATGGACTAAGACAATCTAAAAATTACTTCCCCTTTTTATAATAATAGCCAATATTTATTGACTGTTTTCCATGCACCAAGTACTGTACTAAGTACTTCAAGTATAATGTTTAATACTCTCAGGACCCCTCTGAGATCAGTGCTCGTATTGTCTCCAAATTAAAGATACAGAAACTGAGGCTCAGAATTGCTAAAATAGCTTAAGGTCACACATGAAGCAAATGATAGAGGTAAGATATGAGCCCAGATTTATATCTTTTTATAACTTAATGTATTTTAATAGCAAACTTACAGAAGCAGCACAGAAGATGAACAGCATTAAGAACATGTACTTGAATGTAGGACAACTTAGTTAAAATATATAGTAAGTGGATTGAATCTACTGTATGATAAAAATGCTACAAACACCATTTAGTTACCCAGATATTCTGACTCTAAGTCATGCTATTTGAATATTGACACTTAAAAATTGGTAAATGTAGAATTAATATCCCCTTTTTCTATTATATTCAAAATATTTTTTTTTCTGTAGATAAGAGACAACTTACATAAACTAAATATAAAGGCAAAGTCTTGAAAATATGTCTCAAGAAAATTATTACAGAACCTGTCAGAAAAGACAGAGAACAGAGAAAGGTAAACAGCATGAAATGCAAAGGTATAAAAGAAATAAGAATGAGAGGCAAGGGGAGGCCACTGAGGATATTATTTGACAAGATCCAGTTTAGAGACTCCTGTCTCTGAAACTTGAAGAAAAAGCAACTAATTTTGGTGCATTGGTACAATGTATTATATTGTAATTTAGTCTTAATGCAACAGTAAAACTTTTAATACTAGAGAGAAAGGACCAGTGATCTTCACTCTTCAATAGACCCAAAAGAAATAGTAATAAGGTTGAGAATGTGATCAAAACAGGATGGGATCATGTAAAGAAAACCATGTCTTAGGACCCAGGCAAGCGATGTGTCAGGGTTGCTGTGTACTGATGAGCTGCTCATTTGAATACAATTTATACTAAAGTAGCTCTTATACTGTAAATCAGCGGTTCTCAGACTTCAGTATGCACAGGAATCACTTGGAGGGCTTGATAAAGTACAGCTATCTAGGTCCCACCTTTAGGTTTCTGTTTTTGTAGATCTAGAGTAGGGCCCAAGAATTTGCATTTCTAGCAGTTCTTAAATTACTGTTAATGCTGCTGACCTGGGAAACCACTGCACAAACAGCTAGTTAAGTGCTGCTGCTGCTGAGAATTTAAGACAAAACATGATAGAGAATGAAGTAGGAAATGTTCTCCACCCACCTCATTTATGCAGACTTACCTTCCATGTTTTTAGAATTAGCAACAACTGTCCTTCCTTGAAAGCAGTCATAACTTCCTGCTTGGCAGTCCCCTGGTTTTCATCATAGTTTGCTATGGTATTTTGTTTGGAAGATCAAGATGCCTACCTTACATGAAAGGTTAGTTGTATAATCATATAGCAGGATGGATTCGTTTTAGTTGTGGTAGAAGTTTCACTCCTCCAAAGTTAAGATCGAAATGGATAAGCTTTTTCTAGAATGTTTTACCTGAAAATATGAAGTCAAGGAAGTAGAAAGCTAGATGAATCTTAATGGTTCATAAATAGACTTTATTAGGGTAGGAATAATGGCCTCTCTCAGTCCTAGGTTTTCTTTTATATACTCTCTGCAGGAGATCGTTATTGCATCAGTCACTCGAAATTTGTATCTGGAATCTAAACATTTACTCTGAGCTTTAGACTCAATGTATCCAATTGCCTTTTCAACATCTCTGCTTAGCTGACTGTCTCACTTTAGGAACCCTAAGCCTAGACTCATAAACTTAACTTTATTTTTCAACTGACTCTTCTATTCTTGCTATTTTAGTAAACAAAAGCTACAAAAGCTCATATCCCCCTGTGTTTAAATCAGAAACCTAAAAGTCATTCTTTGTACTTCTATCTTTATTTTTTACCTCATCTAATCAATTAGTAGCTCCAATTGATTCTCTTTCCTATAGGTCTTTCATGATTGTGCTAGGCAAGAAAAGCATCCCCTTCCCCCACTGCCACACACACACACACACACACACACACACACACACACAGAGATAACCAGGTCCTAATTCCTGGAATCTGTGGGTATGTTACCTTACATGACAAAACGTTGCAGATGGGAATTAGATTTCTAGCCAGCTGATCTTATATTAGGGAAAATTTCCTTGTGTTAGCCCTGTGAGCCCAATATAATCACAAGTATCCTTAAAAGTAAAAGAGAGAGTTAGAGGACAGTGTGACTACAGAAGAAAGGCACAGGGAGACACCACTTTGTTAGTTTTGAATATATGGGAAAGAGCCAAAGAATATGGGTAGCCTCTAGAGGCTCGAAAGGGCAAGAAAACTATAATAGCATCATGCTCCTTTCTGCCCCGGGGAGATGTTTTATGTGCTGTCCCCTCTATCTGAAATACTTTCTCTCCACCCTCACTCCTACCTGACCTTCTTTTACCTAGCTAAATCCTTTTGTCTACCAAGTCTCATGTAAACTATTAAATAGGGAAAAATTCTCCAAATTTGCATGAGACTGGGTTGGAGCCCCTCCTCCCATGGAGCACTCTAGTAGGATTCTGTAAACATATCATACCACTTGCTACAATTTGAATTATTTAATATTTGTGTAACAGTTTGTTTAAGACTTATGTTTTCTCCAGTAGACTATAGGCACCAGAGAATCTGAGGCTAGGAAATGTGTCTTTCTTGTTTGTTATTATATCCTAGCAACTTGCACAGTATGTGGAATAGAGTAGGTTCTCAGAATATATCTGATAATGAGCAAATAACTAAATACATGTATATATGTATGTATGGAAGGAATTACAAAAAATGCTGATGGAGACATGCTTATTTTAAGCGGCTATACCATTGGTAGATGGCCTCTTTTGTATTCATAGCTAGGAATATGACAAAAACTTGAAAGGTATATTTTTGATGTAGATTTGTATTAATCCTGACCAGTGGACCAGTAAAAATCCCAGTCCATGAGAGTCGTTTGCCATTCAACGACAGTTTTTCTATGCTTACGCACAGGCACTCATCAAATCAAAATTCCTTTGAAGGCCGAAAAAAGAGATGCAATCACAGATAAAACCACAGTTGCTTAGAAGTGTAACAAAAGACCATTTTCATCAGGACTCCCAAAGAGTGACATAAATATATAGCTCTCTGAGCATAAATGTTTTCTGATTTTCTTGGGAGCTACAGAAGTTCTTTTGGCCTTATATTGGCATTTAAATTTACTAGCGAAGAAGACTTCTCCCAAAAATAAACAGTCAAAAACCATGAAGTTGCAAATCACAGAGGATTATCATATCATTGAAGAAAATACCACAGTTCAGATTTATTCTCTTTTCTCATAATCACATATGACACCTACAATTAGGATGTAACAAAGAGAATCTTATATTCCACCTCAGAAGTATGTATGTATGTATGTATGTATGCATGCATGCATGTATGTATGTATTTACCTACCTACCTACCTGATTAGTGCAATTTCCCAAAAAAATAATCTGGATTGGAAATCATGGATTGAAAACATATTCTAATTTTCACAGATATTGTCCCATTGGTTCAGACCAGGGCCAAGATAAATATACATAAGTGGAATAAGTGAGTAAGCTACTTTAAAAAGAAGGAGAAGAGGATGGGGAAGGAGGAAAGAAGAGAGAAGAAGAAGAAGAAAGAATATAGAAGAAAGAAGAAGTACTACACACATACAACACGTAACATCCAAACACACCCACATTTGCTCATTGACATTTACATTCTCCTTAAGGAAGATAATTAAAAATAAAGGTTAAAATGCAATACCTCTGAGTCGTAGACATTTAAAAGATTGTATGTTTTATCCATTTCAATTCTTCATTCATTCTCAAATTTATTCACATATTTATTTCAATATATTTTTCTAATGGCAACCATATATTAGACACTATGTTAGGTATTGGAGATAGAACTGCAAATATAACAGTCCCTGCCCTCATATATCTTATAATGAAACTATAACACAACAGAACTGAACAGAATTTAATATCAAGTAGTACAAAGAGTAGGGGGAAGTATAAAGTAATGAGATAGTAAGAAGCATGGTGAGCAAGGGTCAAGGTATCTAGTGGCAAAAGATGAAGGTGCTTCTAGAAGCATACTGGAGGGAAGGCACACAGAGAGTCACTTGTTTGGGCTTGCTTTTGTTAAGCTTTTTCATTGTTGAAGAGTCATACTACTAGATAATATTTTGAAGTGGAAGTGTGTGGAGGAGAGCAGAAGAGAAACCTAGAGAGCCTGGGGAAAAGTTATTGTGTTGGAGAGAGTGGAACGATAAAGAGATGGTATCATTCACTGGGGATACAATTTTGGTGGAGGAAAATTGGACAACTTAAGGTTTTTATAATTTATTGTTCACTGATTTGATAGTAAGCTTATCTTTCATGTCCCATAAAATTTTCAGGAAAATATATAAAAACAAGGCCTTTGGAGTTAGAATTGTATGCTGTTGATCATTTTTAATGCGATATTGTTATGAGAACTGAGAACATGATGACCTAAGGGGCCATACTCACATTCAAATTTAATATGTTAAGTAGCACTTATTTGATCCTAAGGACAATAGTGAAAGAACTAAATAGTGAAAGAACATGGGAGTCGCCTTATCTTATTTACTGTTTGAGAATTTTACCAAAGCTTCTGTATATAATGAGTTGGAAAGAAGCAGAATATACATAGAAACACTAAGAGGCTATGCTAATCCCTTCAGAGGCTAAAGATGGTTGTGTAGACTAGAGTGCTAGTGGTGGAGAATGAAAGCAGTATTTGAGTTATATGATGGAGATAAAGACAGCATGGCTTGATACAGATCCAATATGAAGTGTTAGAGGTTAAACAGTTGGGTGGATATGGGAGGAAGAATGACTCTGGGATGGGGTGAGGAGGAAGATCAGTAGTTAAGTTTTGGACATGTTAAGGTTGAGAGGTCTGTGAGTTATCCAAATGGTTATGTTAGTGAGCAATGAAGACAAAAAGACTAGGCTAGACTCTGGCATGTAGATAGTAGTTGAAGCAAAGCAGGCGAAAGATAATTCTGCCTTGAGACAGAATATGGATGAAAAGGGAACAAAGCCAAAAGCCTAAAAATGGAAACAGATAGAGTGAACAGAAAGATTTGAGGGGAGAACAAAAGACATGTTTTACAACAAAGCCAAAGAAGAGAATATCTCAAGAAACAAACAAACCATAATAATGTGCTCATCAATGGGGATCTAAAAATCTAACATTCACATTCCTGCCTTATTGTCCAGATGGGTGAGGTTGGGAGACATATATACAGATAATTTCAACACAACATTTATAACTGTTGGAATGGAAGTCTGTACAGATTATTCTGGTTACCTTAGAAGGAAGATTTAATTTAGTCTGGAAAGGTAGTTAGGCAGAGAGAAGTGATGGGGAGTGTTTCAAGCAGAGGGACTAGTATGTACACCAAAGCAGTAAGTTTAGATTGATGACAGTAAGTCATAACAGATTCATTTCTGAAAGGCCTTGAAACAGAAAGAATGCTAAACATCTGAGGGTGATGAAGAAAGGAAAAGCCAAATCATATATAGTAAATTTGGCCTCCAGTTATTTTCCTAATTGAGCCCCCGTTGACATCAGTAGAAAACTTTACCCATTAGGCTGAGAGCACTTTGAGAGCCAAGATCAGTGCTTACTGAGCATTCTAATAACTGTAACCATGAGTTACTTAACTTCTTAACATGTTTCTGCTTTAAAAATAGCACCACTGCTATCGTCTGAATGTTTGTCTCTCCAAAATTTACGTTTTGGAAACCTAATGCCCAAGGTGATGGTGGAGCCTTTGGAAGGTGATTAGGTCATGAAGTCAGAGCCCTTGTAAAAGGCTAGCTCACCCCTTCTGCCACTGAGGATACAATAAGTCAGCAATCTGCAGCCTAGAAGATAGCCCTCACTAGGACTGAAACATGATGGTACCCTGATCTTGGAATTGTACCCTCCAGAATTGTGAGTAATAAATTTCTGTTATTTATAAGCCACTCAGTCTATGGTATGTTGTTACAGCAGCTCAAATGGACCAAGACACCCACTTAATAGAATTATTGTGAGAATTGAAAATGATAATGGATGTAACACATCTTCTATAGAGCCTGCCTGGTGCATATTAAAACTACAAGTGATGGGGGAGGTGTTAATAGTAGGGGCAGTAGGAGTAGTAACTGCTCTTGCCTATGTAACATTTTTTCTGAACTTAGTGTTTTTTAAAAAAAGTTTTGACATTCATAGTTTATCTTTTCTTAGAGAGTTCATGGATTGGTTCATTCTGTACATTCCTAAAATAAATTTGCCAGTAAAGACATTTTAGCAATTTAGATGAATCAGGTATACTTTTGAGAATACATGTGACATTATGATTAAATTTTTAGTAACTAAGCAATAAAATCCCCAAATGTTTCATGTGCACTTTTTGCAGCTGAAACCAGGGGCTCAGTATTGTTAATGCACTAAAAGATTCTAATACTGAAGTAAGAGGACCATTTTTTCAAAAAAAAGTATTTTTTTAAAAACAACTTACCTGCCTTGATAAACCCAATATTTCTAAATAACCCAATTTTTACTGTCAATATGGAGCAAAACTAGTGTTTCTGATTTATACATTGCAAATCCAAAAGCAACTCATATTTTCTTATTTTAGTATTAATTTCTCTATAGGGTTATTATAAATTTTATGTGCTATAAATTATTTAATTGCCTTTATAAAATAAAACAGCACATTTTATTATTTTAATTATATTAAAAATGGACAACAAATGAAAGATATTTGGAAATTCTTCAATAATGTTCTCAAAGATGGCCACATAGGTTAAAAGAAATTATATACACTGAGGTTTATGTGCAGTCATTGGCAATGAACTTAACAATGAATAGCAACTTACATATGCAGTTAATGGCCATTCAACCCCTGTCACTCCTCATCACAGACTGCCTGCTTTTAGATATTCCCTGCACAAAATGCACTGTCACCAACAGATAGGGAAAGCATTGCCAACATCAGAGGATTAACTGTTCCATTTAGAAGGTCCAGCTGGCTAATGGGATTCACTTTGGTTTTTTGTCAGATTCAGCCTAGCATATTTAATTTTTCTTCCCCTGAAAATATAGCTTTTCATAAGAGATTCTGCTCACAAAATGCCAATTAAATAGTAATGAAAATTGAAAATTCCAGACTCTCTGTTTATCTCTAGCAACACAGACAACTCAAAGAAAATAAAATCATACTTTTGCATAGGAGTTGTATCTATAAGGGCTTATTGGACCAAGGATGGATAATTTGACCCTAATGCAATTCACCGAGAACCATGTAAAGTTATGAATGTAGTCACAATGTCTCTCCTTCATTCATTCTTTTAGTATATATTTATTAAGCTGTTCATTGTTCTCAGCAGCAACAAGCTTGACTCCCTTTACCATGTAATCTGGAAGGGGAGAGATAATTTGGCCCTTTGTTACTGATATTACTTCCATTGGGAGATTACCAGGGCATGTAATCAGCTGCTCGCTGGTAACGAGTTAAAAATTGAACAGTATAATTTTGTACCTAATTTCAAAGATAATTCTTTCTCAAATTCAATTTATAATGTCATTTGATTTAGATTATTTTTTAATGATGCCAAAGATGGATTCATAGATGGAAGTACCACCAAAAGTAAAAGTTGGCCCAGAGGTTGAAATGCCAGAAAATAACAAAGGATTGCCAGGATAGAAAGTTTTTAAAATTCTAAATAGAAAACTAAGATAAAAGCCACTAAAGATGCAAATAACAGATATTTTAAAACTTCTTAAGCATATCAACAGAAAAGAAAAAGGAAATGTCTTTTCACAGTTGATAGAGAAGGGCTCATTGCTGCGTCCAGCAATTCAATTACATATGACATGAACTTACTGAGCATGACTTTTCCCTTTAAATTTGGTTTTCATCAAAATAAATGAAATATGAACTTGGAAGGGCAGGCTGTAAACCTTGTATAACCCATTTAGAGAATCTCCTTTTCTTCTATGCTTCCCTTAAAAGTTGGTGTTCCCTGAAAAAATTCAGCCTCCACATTTTAATGCCTATTTATCCTTGAGCAAATTAACTTTTCCAAGTCTCAGTTTCACAAATTATGAAGTGAGTGGTAGGGATTTAAATGAGGTAATGAATGTAAAGTGCCTATGCCTGTGCCTGGCATCTGGCTAACATCTAATAAATGGTATATTGTAGTTTTATTATTTTATTAAAAGCATATATTTATCAATCAATTGACTTCACTGGGCTAGAAATTCCTATAAGTCAGGGGCCATCTGCTTTTCACCTTTGTATTCTTAACATGTAACTGATGCCTAGTACAGGCATATCTTGGAGGTATTGTGGGTTCAGTTCCAGACTACTGCAATAAGCCAAATATCATAATAAAGTGACTTGTGAATTTTTTGCTTTCCCAGTGCATATAAAAGCTATGTTTACACTATATTGTAGTCTATTAAGTATTCAATAGTATTATGACTAAAAAATGTACATTCTGAATTTAAAAAACTTTATTGCTAAAAAATGCAACCATCATCCGAGCATTCAGCAAGTTGTAATCTTTTTGTTGGTGGAGGGTCTTGCCTCAGTGTCAATGGCTGCTGATTAATCAGAGTGGTGGTTACTGAAGGTTGAGGTGGCTATGGCATTTCTTAAAATAAGAAAACCATGAAGTTTGCCACATCAAAAGACTCTTCCTTTCACAAATGATTTTCTCTGTAGCATGCAATGTATCAATAATATTTTACCTACAGTAAAACTTCTTTCAAAATTAGAGTCAATCCACGCAAACCTTACTGCCACTTTATCAACTAAGTTTATGTAATATTCTGATCCTTTGTTGTCATTTAAACAATCTTCACATAATCTTCATCAGAAATAGATTCCATCTCAACAAACACTTTCTTTGCTCATCTGTAAAAAGCAACTCCTCATATGTCAAAGTTTTATCATTAGATTGCAGCAATTCAGTCACACCTTCAGGCTCTACTTCTAATTGTAGTTCTATTGCTGTTTCCACCAGCAATAGAACTACAATTCTGCAGTTACTTCCTCCTCTGAAGTCTTGAACCCCTCAAAGTCATCCATAAGGGTTGAAATAAACTTCTTCTAGGTTCCTGTTAATGTTGATATTTTAGCCTCTTCCCATGAATCATGAATATTCTTTATGGCATCTAAAATAGTGAATTCCTTCCAGGAGGTTTTCAGTTTACTTTGCCCAGATCCATCAGAGGAATTACTGTCTATATCATTTATAGCCTTACAGAAAGTATTTTTTTAAATAGTAAGTCTTGAGAGTCAAAATTACTCTTTGATCCATGGGCTGTAGAATGGAAGTTGTGTTAGTAAGCATGAAAACAACATTAATCTCGTTGTATGTCTCCATCAGAGCTCCTTCAGGTGCATTGTCAATCAACAGTAATGTTTTAAAAGGAATTTTTTTTTTTCTGAGCAGTACTCAACAGTTTATTCAGTAAACCACGTTGTAAACAGATGTGCTGTTATCTAGGCTTTGTTTTTCCATTTTTAGAGCAGAAGCAGAATAGATTTAACATAATTCTTAAGGGCCCTAAGATTTGGGGAATGCTAAGTGACCACTGGCTTCAAGTTAGAGTCACCAGCTACAACAGCCCCTATCAAGAGATTCAGCCTCTCCTCGAAGCCAGGTATTGACTTCTTCTCTCTAGCTATGAAAATCCTAGAGGACATCTTTTTCCAATATAAGGCTGCCTCATTTATATTGAAAATATGTTGCTTAGTGTAACCACCTTCAATAATTAGCTAGATCTTCTGGGTAACTTGCTACAAGTTCTACATCAGTACTTGCCACTTCACCTTGCACTTTTATGCTATAGAGATGTCAGGAAGTGAGCAAATGTTGGAACAATGGCACCAATAGACTTGTTAAATACAGAATTGCTACAGTCCTTCAATTTGTAAAGAACACAATATCTGTGAAGTGCAGTAGAACAAAACATAATAAAACGAGGTATGCCTGTACATTGAAGCTGCTTAGACAATGTTTATGCAACAATACCGCACATTCTGATCATCTATCAGCCTGAACTATCCTTACTAACACTTGCTGATTTACAAACCTTGACTTCACCTTTAAGATTCAGCTTGAATGATCATTTCCCAGAAAAGCTTTCCCATGGCCTTGAGTCCATCTACCCAATACAAGCAAAGTGAGTCATCCCTTCTGCTATATTTCAATAGTATATTATTCTATATTATACCAAAGATGAGGACATTGCAATTATTTTTATTTATGTTTCTTCTCCAACCTACTCACCTCTTTATAGTTATTATTTATACAGTGTCTAGCACTTAGAGAATTCTCAATATATATTGGTTTAATTGATTGTTATTTAATTGATTCATTTTTTGCACATACTGTAAAAATTAATTGCTTTATTTTCCCCTGGGGTACTGAAGACATAAAGAAATGATATGGTTCAAAACGTACTATTATTTCTGTATTGGATATATGTTATGTTGGATATGAGATTTTTAAAAAAGAATTATATTTAATTCTCCCAGATAAAACAAATATGCTTCTTACCAAAATGTGATGAGAACCAAGCTTGATCAATTTTCTAATTCACTTTCATTTCTAATCTTTATTTAAAAAATAACATTTATTATACGTGTACTACTTGCCCTGCACAGGCAAATATGGCTCGTTATGTTAAAAAAGGAGTAAAATTACCCATAATATTACCCTTTGTACTGCTTTCTAACATTGGTTACAATTTTACTGGGCTCTTTTCTGATTAATAAATATGGCTTGCAGTTGCCAGTATTATTTAATAATTTTTTCATCTCTCATTTGAGTTTATGATCTCGTTTCCATTTGGTTTCAATCATAACTGATAGGCTGGTTTTAAATAATGATCCATCATTCCCTTTGTTAAATATATCTTTGCTGTTTTCTGAATTAGGTCTGGCCTCATCTATGCTTTGTAATTTTTTGAATATCTATAAGTGACATTATTTGTGACCATTATCTGGAATTTCAGTACTATGTTTAGGACATATAAAAATGATACTCTCCATCTATAGATGATTCAGTATTGTCTTAACTTTAGAATAGTGTTTTGTTGAATTAGGAAAACATGTGGTTAAATCATCCATAGCTCAATAAAAATCAGATTAAATTCGGGATTGTCAAAGTAAAGATACAAAATAACAGCATGATAATACTAGCCTTGGGAATTTGAATATGGTATTCAAATGACCTTGAATATGACATTCAAGACATGCCATTTCAGTTCTTCTATTCAATATAAATGGAAATAAAATTTCTTCATATATCACTCCTTACAACAGTGGCATTTTCTCATCTTTGTTAAAGACCACACATTCATCTGTATTTGGACATAGAGCCTGCCAAAAGTCTGATTTATGCCAATTCTCTTGCTTTTCTCCTAATTTACTTTAAAAAATAAAATGAACTTTTCCCTACTTCTGTCAAGGTTTATATCTTCACTGCTAGAGGAAAAATAACTAAAGTAGATATGCATTCTTCTTTCATTTTTTCTCAATTTCTTTATGATTATCATTAATCAATCTAATAATGTATCAAAAAATAACATGTGAATTAATATTTTTTACTACTAGGACAGTAAGAGGTATGCTTTCAGCTCTTTTAAATCTCCTTCTAGTCAAAGATAAGAGGATGATCACTTATTTAAACAAAGTACTTCTAAAACCATGTGGGATTTATGACAACACCTTTCAGTTATAAAGGTCATGAAAATAAGTAAGTTCCTGATTTCCTAAACTTAAAGAAAAAGAGCAACACAAAAGAAACCAAATAATTCGGAAAAAATAGGAAAATTTTATATATATATTTTACCTTTCTGTTCTTCTTTAGGTTGTATATCAAGCATGGCCTATGGTGATGTGACTTTATGTCTATACCTGCAAGGAAAACTGAAGAAATTATAAGTGAATCAAAATATTTTGATCAAATTAACTCTTTTACTAAAATATATACATTTACTTAAACACGTGTAAATACATATAATGTTTTAACTAAAATATGTTTCAGGCACAATGACATCAAAATATACAGCACATTAAAAGATTTAGAGTAGAAGAACTTTATATTTTACTAAAGATTTATCCTAGTCTTTATTTTGTATAAAGCACCATCTCAACACATATACATACATAAAAGGGAAGTTATATAAAATAAAAATTAAATCATCATTTGAATATTCAGGCTGCTAAACCTGTATGGAAGGCTTGTAATGTGAAATTCCTAGTGTAAACCAATATATTAAGAGAGTTTTAAATTGTGAATTTTATTTCAAACTGGAAGCACATCAAAAACTATTCACTCATTCATTCATTTAAAAAATATATTGAACTCCAACTATGTGCCAGATATTATTCTAAATACTGGTACTCTCATAGAGAAGAAAGCAAGTGATTACATAATAAATAAATTTTAATCTGAAATAGTTGATTAACTCAAAAGATGAGAATTTTTTCTGCTTAATAACTATCAGTTTATCCACTTAATGTTACTTAAATAAAATATTAGTCGTGAGAAAAATTATATGTGTATGTTTGTGTGTGTGTGTATGTATGTACAAATGAAGTTTTCTGGAGTAGAAATCACAAATCTAGAATCTAGTCACTTACTGGGAACTTAGGCAAGTCACCATATCATAAGCTTTGGATCCACTGGTCAATTACAGTGCATTATCAGATTGATGAGAAAAATACAATCGGGAAACAATTAATTCAACTACACTGTAAAAAGTACTTTAACAAAAATAAGCAAAGAATAATATGGGAATAAAGAGAGCAAAGCAGTACCTGTATTTGTATTAGTCTTTCTCCCAACAGTATGAGAGTTGGAAAGCAAGTCAGAGATTCTAGTTAAAAGAGTATTATAAATATCTATATGAGAAATAATGAGTCCTTAAACATTGACACTGGCAGTGAATTTGAAGAATAAAAGACTGACTTGAGGGATTTGAAGAAGTAGCATTAACAGAACTTGGTTGATAAACCGGATAATGTAAAGTGAGACTGAGGGAAAGAAAGTCATGCAGGCTCAGATTGGATTGGAGTGCCATTTACAAAGATAGATATCGCAAAGAGAATAAAATAAGAGAGATAAGAAAATGAGGCATTCGATATATGAATTCCTTTGGACTAACCACCTGTAAAAATCCTGTAGGCAATTGGATGTATAGGTCTCGCACTAAAGAAAAAATGGTGCTGATGATAAACATTTTTGAGTTATTATTCATTCATTCAGTGCATATTTATGGAGAACCTACTATCAGACATGCACTTTTCGCAGTGCTGGGAACCCAGTAGCAAACAAAGCAAAGTCCCTGCATCAAATAATTTATATTTTATTGGAGGAATTCAGATAAATATTTTTCATTAGTTTGTAATTCGTAAGACTGCGTTAAGTACAATGACAAGAAAATAAAGAAGGTGAATAAGATAAAAGATGCCAGAAATAGTATTAAGAGTTTCTAATTCATATAATGTGATCAGAAAAGAGCTGCTCATTTGAGTAATATCAAAGAGATTAGTGTGACCAATGTTGAGTGAGCTCAGGGATGCATGATAGGAGATGTGGTTACATAGATAATGAGAGGCCAGAATAGGTAATCTTACAGTTTGTCAGTATGAACAAGATTAGAAATCTTTGGAGAGGTTGAGGAGAGAAGCATGATCCGACTTATTTTCTAAAGGATTGTTATGACTACTGTATAAAGAATAAGCAGCTGTAGTGTATATTAGTAGAAGCAGGGAGACAGGATGCTATTATGTAAATTAAGGCAAACAAAAAGAGTGGCTTGGACTGGAGTGTTTGGTAGTAGTGATAATGAGAAATGGTATGATTCTAAACATGTATTGAAGGTAAATGATGGGATTTTCTAATTCATCGGAACTGGAGTATGAGAGAAAGAAAGGAGTAGCAGATGACTCTAGGATGTTGACTTGAAAAATTGGAAGAACCAGAAGAATGGAATTGACCCTTACTGAATGGGAAAGTTTATAGAAAAAGTAGAACTTAGAAGCCTGGGGAATTTAAGTGAGAACCCTGTACACATGAGAGTATCTAAAGGCAGTTGGATATATGAGATAGGAACAGTCGGAGTCATCAATACGTAAATTCTAATTAAAGCCATAAGACTAGATTAGTCATCATAGAGCAAGTGTTGGTGAGAAAGAGTTTGTAGGAGTAGAGCACTTCAAAATTTGGAAGTCTTGGAAATAATAAGAGAAGGATACTGATTAGGCACAACCACTTCGGTAGGATTAAAAAAGGAAAAAAAAAAAAAGATGTGTCAATGATGCTGGTAGAAGAAGTAACATAAGAACAGAGACTTAACTATAAAATTTTAGTAATATGTAATTTAATGATAACCTTGATAGGAGTAGTTATGGTAAATATCAGGGGCAAAAGTATGTTTGGAGTAGTTTTAAGAAAGAATGAAAGGAGAATTTTTAGAGAAAGGAGGTAATAGATTTTTTTTTTCCCCAAGGAGTTTTGCATAGGAAGGGAAAGAAACTGATGGTTACTCAGAGAAAGGAGAGAATTGCTGGAGCAATGCTGCTGAGTGTGTGATGGCCCACAAATCTAGTACACAATAGTGTCCTCAGCTAGGAGCTATAACATTTTATCCGGAGACAGAGGAGAAATAGGATATGAGCACAAATGTCAGTAATTGTGGTGGTGGGAACTTAATGGAAATTCTCTACTTATTGCTTCTATTCATTCAGTTACATAGCAAGCAAGGTCATCACCTATAAGTGAGGAGAGAGGAGTAGAGGAGGAGGTGTGAGCAGAAAGAAGTTGGTATGAATACTTGTCTAAAAGAACGGGAGAATAAAGACCAGTGATTTCCAGGCAGCATTAGGAGCTCATTTGAGTTAGTGCTAATGAATTTAAGAGAAATATGTCAGAATGGTTTTGTGTTCTTTTCTCCAAGTGTTTTTAACTGCATAGGTGCAGGTATAAAGGAGGTAAGAGGTAGATTTAGTAAAGGTTTGGATTTTACCAAATCCATATGATGAATTTGAAGAGGAGAAAGAGATAGAAGAGAGTACATGGAAAGAAGTGATTATAATAACTGATTATGGATTTTAAGCCAGATAAAGAGGTGGCAAAGAGCAATGCTATGGTCTGAGTGGTTGTGCTCCCAGTCCACAAAGTCATCTATTAAAATCCTAATGCCCAGCATGATGATATTAGGAGGTGAGCTTTTGGGAGATGATTAGATATTGAGGGCAGAGCCCTCATGAATGACATTCGTGCCATTATAAAAGAGGCCCAAGAGAGCTCCCTTGGCCCTTCTACCACAAAAAAGTACAATGAGAAGTCTGTGAGCTGGAAAAAGGCCCTCATCCTATCATGCTAGCACCCTGATCGCAGGCTTCTAGTCTCCAAAACTGTGAGAAACAAATTTCTGTCTTTAGTATTTGTTATAGAAGCCTGGATAGACTAAGACAGTGAGGTTAATGCATTGTTGGACCTGGTGAGATTGAAATCTTGTTGGAGTTAGGGTACAGAAACTATAAACTGGAAGGATGCAGTTGAAATTTAAGAGGAGGATATTTGTAACTGCGATTATGGAAGGCTTTCAATTATTAGTGATAATTAAGGTATGACCAGGGGAACGAAGTGCTGAGGTGGATTAGAGGACAAGATTATTGGTGCAGAGGAAGGAAGAAACCAAGAGGCCAGAGGAGTAAAATAATTATCCCCATGGGTATTAATATCACAAAGAATTAAGACAAGAGTAGTGTTAGAGAGTGAGATGAGCCAGGAGCTAAAATTTTCAAGAACTTGGAGAAGCAAAGCCTCTGCTCTATAACTCTAAAGGGTCAATGGCGATATAGTCAGTGAAATAAAAGTCAAAGCTGGGTGTTTTATTGAAAGAAATTGAGATATTCTGGAAGGGGCAGTGAGAAGCCAGTAAGTCCCCTCCCCCACACCCACTGTCCCTATGATATGTGTTGATATAGGGCAAACAACCTGATCAGAGGGCCGCAAAGGAAGTAATATCAAGAGGGCATAACTGATAGGTTTATATTAGAGCAAACTGGTGAAAGAAAAGATTGAGAAAGTTTAAAGATAGAGGAGCATGTGCTAATGATCAGCTATTCATTTCCATAGGGCACGTGTTAAGGGTTTAGAAATCGAAGAGGAATGAAATTGGGGGTCACAAGGGGCAAGATAAGGGAGCCATGTGGGGATTAGAGTCCAAAGAATAAGGGTGGATCTGGAAGTTTTAGGATTATTATAGTGCCCAAAGGAGCAGGGAAAGAGGGCAGAATGAGATTAGCCTAATCCTGATGTCACAAGGCACAAGGCAGTAGTGAGACTGCTTATTTCAAGGGCAAGATGAGGCTGAGTGCCTTTGCAGGAACACACAAAGATCTGGGGCTCCTTCTGGACTTCCTGCTTCATGGCCAGCAGAGAGCATTTCTATTGTGAGCCCAGGAACATTCTTTTGACCCCTGGTTAACAGTGGAAGCTGCATTTATCATTATCTCAAGGACAGAATAACTAATCTATCTAGTCCTAAATCATTTTGTCCTAATTGTGTACCTGTCATCTCAGAGTAGAACATCTTGAGAACGGCAATATCTGTTAATGTCGTATCCCCAATGTTATCAAAGTGCCTGGCACAGAGTATCCTCTGAATCAATATTTATTATATAAGCAAATAAAATAGCACAAAAATGACAACCTGACAGGGTTATTTAAATGATTAAGTTAAATAGTATATACTGTTATTTATGGTAAACTGAAATTTTTTATATATGTACACTGTAATATTGTGTGAATGGTTCATCCCTAGTTTTATAGTTTTTCTAGTTGTAGTTGACAATGCATCTAAAATTGAGGCACATTTCCTTACAACATCTATAAGGAAACATCACCTTTCTTATTATCTGAATGTTGAACATATTTGAAGAGTATTTTGATTGTTGAAGCCCACTGAAGCCTAAAAACTCTAAGTGCCTATCACTTAGCAGAAGGCAGGGTCTTCCTTCCAGCCAACTTTAGCCATTGAAGAACATGAACTAAAAACAGAAAAATAGAATTCATAGGGCAAAGTCTATTTATGCAAGAAAAAAGAACAGGTCTCGTTTTTTTCTCGAATCGGTCATTAAATGCTTCATCTGTGCAGTTTGCAGTCACTCCTGGACAGAATGACAACATGCAGCAGGACCAGTTACTGGAATAAGACCTCTCTGATTCCAAGAGAATGAGAGGATGATGTCTGCAAACCCCAGAGTTCAAACCATATTCTACACCAGATTGTTAGGAATATGAAACCCATTCTTTTATTGTATTTCCTTCTTACTTTTTAAAATTAAAACAAAAAATATATATATTTGAAGCTATTTCTGCTGAGGCAAAAAGAATGAAAGGAAGTTGTATTTGTTCATGCATTAGTCAGAGCTTTCAAGAGAAAAAAAAACGATGAAGCTAGAACAGTGCTAGCAAGAGACATCAATAAGGCAATATCAGGTGGTATGATTCTAGATTTTTTTCCCCCTCATTAAGGCATGTTCTCAACTTGCAAATAGTCCAAAGGCTTTTATTATCAAGCTGATTCTCATTTTTGTGCTTATCTTGCATATTTTTTTAAATTTTATCTTCCTAAGAAAGGTGGCATTTCTTTACATCATTGTCTTTACTAATTCTCTATAAATGATTTCTATTAAAGTTTTTTTTTAAAGTAAGTATAAATGGCCAATTCAAGTTTAATCATAAATGATTATAGAATTTTATTAAATACTATTTTAGCATCTGCTTAGATCAATGTTATAAACCCATTCCTCAGAATATTACTATGTGGTCTGAGAAATCAAATGAATTTTGTGGTTAAACAAATTTAAAAATATTGGATTAAACAGTTAAATAGATTTCTTATATCAGAACTTCTTGGAGCATTTAATACTTGTATTTGCTCTATGACTCTCAAAAGGACGATGTAGCATGAATTCCTAGTATTTATTTAATCTCAGTAACTCCTTTCTTGGAATACCTGTTAACAATCTAGGTGTTATCTATAAAATACAACTAGAAAATGCTAATGTAGGTGATTGTATAATATTATTATCTTTTAGCCTTTTGAAGTGAGAAATAATTAAGATTCTTGTATTTTATAGTAAAGCCCTCTACTGGTTATGATGTTTAAATACTTGATTTTTCTGCAGAACTCAATTTGCTAATGTCTGTCTGTCTGTTTGTCTGTCTAAGTGAAATTGGTCTGTATCTTCTTTCATGATGTCTTTGTCAAGTTTAAGTGTCAGGGTTATGCTTTCAACTTCACATAATGAATTGGAGACCTTGCCATTGAAGACATCATTTTTAAATTGTTTTGTTAAAAATATTCAGGCAGTTTATTGACTCAACCAGTTGCTGTGTGATCATGGGCAAGTAACAATTTCCTGATGGATCATTGTTGATAAATATAAAAATGAGGATATTAGTACCTACATCATAGAGATTTTATGAAGAATAAATGAAATTATGCCTGTAAATAATCTAGCAAATAATCTAGCATTTAATACCAAATAAACAGCAGCTATTGTCATTGTTACCATTCAGGAGGAAGCTATTTTTGTCACCCATCACCAATCATATATGTCATATAGAAGAAAGTTATGGTTTGGGGCATGGACTGGGATGGCATTTTCAGACCTCTGGCCCATTTGCTCATTGACTATTAATCTTGGCTCAGTGAATGCTGTTGGGTTTAAGCTTCTGTAGAGTAATTCTTATCTTGGGAGGTGTTTGTGTGACGCATAGGCAGCATGTGTGAACACACGGTTTGTATTTAGATGGAAAGTGTGACTTGATAGGAGGCTCTAGGGAATCATCATGGCCTAATAGGTTTCCTTAATGACCAGTCAATTAAGAACTTGTATTTGCTAAGTGCTTTGCCGTCATTGTTTTTCCTTCAATTCTCTGAGCCATTGCTATCATCTTACTGATGAAACAGATACAGGAAGGCTTATTGACTTGCCTTTGGCTACATAGTCTGAAATTCCAGGCACTCTTGGGATTTGAGTCTCAAGAAATCTTGCCATTATAAGCAAACGGGGTTAGGTTCTTTTAATAGACATACTCAAGAGATAAGGAAACCTCATGTAGACAGATCACAAACTGTGAGAGGGCTTAAGGGCTTTTGGTCTGTAGCCCACGAAGGGATTTTTGGTTCCTTGTGAAAGAAATAACTAACAATAATGTTTAAAGGTTTTATATTTGGGGCTTGGTTAAGACTTACTGTATTATAGTGTTTCTCATATAAATACCTTTTATTAAATGCTGAAAGAAAATAGCCCAGAATGTATAGTGATTATATCTGGATGAGAAATTATACAAGATATTTCTTCTACATGCATTTTAATTTCCACATATAATGAATATTTATTACTTCTAAATATTTAAGCATGAATATATACACACAAAAACATTTAAAAATATTCGTGTTTCTTCTCTTATTTTTATTTTAAGGAGGGCTGAAACTATAATTATAGAAACAATCTGCTAGCTTCTTTTAGGAAATATTCTCTCATTATTTGAACTTTTTTTCTTTATTCTTAGATCTCAGCTTTTAGTGACAAAATAAGATGTCAGTCTGTAACAAATTTTGCAGTTCACAATAAACATGTCACAAAATGTATAATTACTATCTTCAGTAAGTAGATCATTTCAATGTTGAAAATATTGTGATATAGTTAAAAAGACCCTCTGGCCATTTTACATGCAAGATAAATTTATTTTTTTTCCAAATATATTTTTACCTTTAGGCTAATATAAAGCAATATAAGCAATTAGGCAAATTGAGTTTTAAATGTTATGACAACATATAAAAATATATTAATATTTGTTAGTGTAGCTCTCTACAAGATGCTACAGTAAAGGATGTACAAAATAACATATAAGATATAATCTCCATACTAACTGTTAGGAACTGGGCCACAAAGCAGGAGGTGAGCAGCCGACAAGCGAGCAACTTCATCTGTATTTGCAGCTGCTCCCCGGTGCTAGCTCACTACCTCAGCTCCACCTCAGATTATCAGGCAGTAGATTCTCATAAGAGCACTGGTCCCTGGTGCCAAAAGGTTGGGGACTGCTGGTCTATAATATAGACCTTCTCATCTTTTGTTAGGATATTTCAGTAACCTCTGAAATGATCTCTCTGGAAGAATACTACTATAATTAAAAGGTAATTGTGGTTATCTTTAAAGTCTCCTCATTCCTCCCTCCCTCATAATAAAGTCCAAGCTCTTTAGCATGACAAAGAAGATTGTCTGTGATCTGGCCCTTCTTTTCATCTTCATCTTTTGCCAGCCCATCTCACATTAACTCTGGAGAAAGGCAGAACCTTTGGAGTTTCCTTATATTCCAGGCAATTCCACATCTCCATGCATCTGGCTTATACTGTTTCCTCTGCCTTTAATGTCATTCACACTCATGAGAGAAAGAAGTTAGCACTGGTCTTTTTCTCTACCCTCTTCAGGAGTTGTGCCTTATCTGGTTGTTGAGACTGAGAGCCAGACATGCACTGGGTTAACATGTTAAAGGTCATTGTTCATATGTTACTTCTCATGTCTCATGGTAACTTGCCTTAGTTCTGCACCCTTAGTTTAGTTAGTTTGTGATCTATGTCCTAGCTCTTTTAAGTTAAGCCTGAATCAGCTGGATCTGCAACTCAGCCGATAACTGGGTGCGTTCTGCTTGGAAGCCCAGCTTTGTACTTACATGCTATCATAGTCTCTAGTCCAGCTCTGCTAGGGAGCATTATATCTGAGACATGTGTGGGAAATAGAGGCCAGGCTTTCCTATAGTAGCTTATAGAGAGCATTCTGAGTGTTCTTGCTATAGTAGTTTTGTCACTTATGTTATAGTATAAGTTAATTAATTAGTTAATTAATTTGATTGATTGGTGATGATTTTTATTTAGTAATAAATCTTCCAGCAGCAATAGCTAAAAAAAAGAAAACCCAAAGTGAATGTTTAATGAAAATTAAGTATTGAATTTCTGTTTCTTAAGAAAATTAATGATGAACATGTAACTTGTACAAAATATTTGTTGATATTTACCAAGAGAGCTGCTGAGCACCCAAACACCAGGAGACAAAAATGTGCTGAAGAAACATCAGCGTCACTTCAAAAGTTAATAGATTTTAGGAAGAACATGTCCAAAGATGACAGTTAAATATGTGAAGCTACTGAGTGTACATTTGCATATTATTCCATGCAACATCACTTTTCATTCAGAGGAATGTCTATTTTTCTAAATTAATTTTACTCATTTTCTATTCTAAGTTTTCTTATGCAAGTACAAAGAGTTCAGCAATAGCTGTTAGTGTGTTGTCTCCATTAGCAGAAGAATTTTGCAAAGTTAAATGATTCCAGTTTGATAGCAAGGTGATCAAAATTTCATATCAATTAAATTTATTTGAAAAAATGAATCAATAGCTTTCATCCAGATTATGGAATCACAGTATGGCTCTTGGTGAGTCATTCTGTTGGAGATGAAATATTTGATACCATTGTGAATGCTATGGTGAATTCAATTTAAAATTTCAAAATTGAAGGTAAAGTTTGTTGCTTTTGAACTTTTGATAAAATATATATTTTGGTGGAGTACAATGCCATAATATCAGTGATAGTCTTTATAAATTAAGAATTCTAAGGGGTAGAATTTTTTGAAATTTTATGTAGTAT
>NW_011888929.1:2069764-2071797 GCF_000151845.1 Pteropus vampyrus
CATACATGAAGCCCTAACATGCCATGTGATGATATTTGGATCCTTTGGGAGATAATCAGTTTCAGATGGGGTCATGAGAATGGGTCCCTATGATGGGATTGGTATTCCTATAAAAAGAGAATGAAAAACCAGAGTTCTCTTTCTCTTTGCCATGTGAAGACACAGTGAGAAGACAGCCATTTGCAGGCTGGGCACCTTTATCTTGGATTTCCCAGCCTCCAGAACTGTGAGAAATAAATGTCTATTGTTTAAGGCACCTAGACTATGGTAACTTGATATAACAGTCTGAACTAAGACATGCTTTTTATAGTGAATATAGTAGCTATTGTATGTTTTTATACTTGTATATATAAATGTACATCATTTTAACTCAGCAGTGTAAGTAGAGTTTATGATAAGTGTATTGTAGTTACTGTGTTCTTGGCATTGTCTTAGGCATTGGGAAACAATGAGTGAGAGACAAAAATCCTCATCCTCAATGAGTATGCATTCTAGTCTGTGTATGATTGGTTGAGGGAGGCAGACAATCACCAAAACAAAATTAAATATAAAGCATATAGCATTATAGTAAATGCTAATCAAATTAAATAGGGATAGGATAGAGAAGCTTGAATAGAGGGGATACATTGGCCAAGGAAGTATTACTGAGAAGATTCTGACAAGGCCAGAAGCAAGAAGACCAAGTAGGACACTATTGTAGTAATCCAGAGATTATAGAGATTTGGGCCAGGATATTAACATCAGAGGTAAAAAAAGAAGTAATCAAATTCCAGATTTATTTTAAATGTAGAGCCAGCTGGTAGGATTTCTTCATGGATTTTATGTGAGATAAAAGGGAAGAATGGAATTTACGTTCACTTTAGCTGAGAAAGTAGAATTTGACAGAAATAAGCAAGACAGCAGGAGGAACAGACTTTGGAATGAATCAAGAGCTCATTTTGTCCATATTAAATTTGAGTTGTCCATTAGACATCTGAGTGTAGAGGTCTGGTAGACAGATGGACATATGACACTAGACTTCAGAGAAGTCCAATCTTGATATATAAATTTGGGATTTATCTGCAAATAGATTATCTTTATAGCAACAGTGCTAGATGAAACCGTGCAAAGAGAACGTAGATAAAAAAGAGATCTCCAAGAACTAAATTCTAGGGAATTCCAATTTTTAGAGGTCAGGGAGATGAGGAGAAACTAATAAAGGGGACTGAGAATAGGCCACCAAAGAGGTAAGAAGAAAATTGAGAATATGTAATGACCTGGAAGCAAAGTGAAGGAAGTATGTCAAAGGGAAGGGAGTAAATCACTGTGCCCAATGATGACACAGTAAGATGAGGAAGAATTACACATTGGATTTAGTAACGTGGAAATAATTAGTGACCTTGCCAGTAGCAGTTTTAGTGCCATAGTTGGGGGAAAGAGGCATTTTAATGAGCTTAAGAGGAGAGGAAAGAAATAGGAGATGGAAACTACAGAACATTAATTTGAGGAGTTTTGCTACCCAGAGAGGCAGAAAAATTGGGCAGTTGCAAACAGAATAAGTGGAATCAAGAGGTTTTTTTTTTTTTTTTTTAATTTAAAACAAATTGGCTAAATTACAGTGTTTACAGACTAATGAGAAAGAACCAGTAGAGAGGAGAAAACATAATGATGTCCTTGAATAGGTGAGAGAGGTAAAGTGAAGGGAATCAGATCTAGTCCCTTGACTAAGAGTAAGGACAGTGCAGACATAGTAACAGTAATATGAATCTCAGGATCCACAAGGAAGTGAGTAATAGAAATAAGCAAGTTCATTAGGTTAGAGTAAGGCTATGGAATGACAATTTTGAATTTTGAAGACAAAAGTTTTGAAATAATCATTTAGAAAATTAGGAACCAGATAGCTTTAAAGGTTTACTTAAGATGGGGCATTATGGATTTAAGATGACAGCAGTTGGCAAGTTTGTGTGTTTTAATCCAGTCATGTTTAATTTGGTGAGTAAAAGCAAGAATTGGTGATTAATTGGATTTAACTAGAAATGGAATTTGTGTATGAG
>NW_011888929.1:2071847-2082755 GCF_000151845.1 Pteropus vampyrus
CCAAAGAGGTAAGAAGAAAATTGAGAATATGTAATGACCTGGAAGCAAAGTGAAGGAAGTATGTCAAAGGGAAGGGAGTAAATCACTGTGCCCAATGATGACACAGTAAGATGAGGAAGAATTACACATTGGATTTAGTAACGTGGAAATAATTAGTGACCTTGCCAGTAGCAGTTTTAGTGCCATAGTTGGGGGAAAGAGGCATTTTAATGAGCTTAAGAGGAGAGGAAAGAAATAGGAGATGGAAACTACAGAACATTAATTTGAGGAGTTTTGCTACCCAGAGAGGTAGAAAAATTGGGCAGTTGCAAACAGAATAAGTGGAATCAAGAGGTTTTTTTTTTTTTTTTTTAATTTAAAACAAATTGGCTAAATTACAGTGTTTACAGACTAATGAGAAAGAACCAGTAGAGAGGAGAAAACATAATGATGTCCTTGAATAGGTGAGAGAGGTAAAGTGAAGGGAATCAGATCTAGTCCCTTGACTAAGAGTAAGGACAGTGCAGACATAGTAACAGTAATATGAATCTCAGGATCCACAAGGAAGTGAGTAATAGAAATAAGCAAGTTCATTAGGTTAGAGTAAGGCTATGGAATGACAATTTTGAATTTTGAAGACAAAAGTTTTGAAATAATCATTTAGAAAATTAGGAACCAGATAGCTTTAAAGGTTTACTTAAGATGGGGCATTATGGATTTAAGATGACAGCAGTTGGCAAGTTTGTGTGTTTTAATCCAGTCATGTTTAATTTGGTGAGTAAAAGCAAGAATTGGTGATTAATTGGATTTAACTAGAAATGGAATTTGTGTATGAGGTATAATAAAATGAGAGAGACAAGAGTGTGTTTATTAAAAAGTGATTATGATGATTGAATATAAATTTTACCTTGGGAGAAGAGGAGTGTGAGGAAATAAGGGTGGCAGGGATAGTGAAAAGGTGGTAGGGTCAACGTATTGTAGATATCTATGCAGTTGAAAGAGTGTAAGGATTGAGTTGGAAGGATAAGAAATGGTGGTCAGAGTGTTGTTTTATTTAAATTGAGATCTGGGGCCCAGTAGTCCCTGAGTTGATCATTACAGTGACGATTTTTGAGCCCATAATGCAAGCCATCTAACGAACACACCCTTTTAAGAATGCTGCTTAAACTAGATTTATTCCTGACTGAGCAAGTTGTCTGGTGTAAATATTTGTACAATTCTAAATGACTTCCCTACATTAATTTAAGCAGATGTTACTATCTTAGTTTTTTCACTTTTATTCTTATATCAGGTCCTTAAATCTGCTCCAGCTATGCCTGTTTCCAAGATTTTATTAAATAGTCTTGAGCAATTTCGATAGAAATGTTTTTTCCTTAAATCAAAGCTACATGAGTTTTTTTCCCCCCAGAAAAGATTGACTGCTGCTTATACTTTTTGTATACCTAAAGTATTTGAAATATCTTCAGCCACATTATAATAGGGTTTTGTTGTCTCTTAGCATCCTGGGTGTAATATGTCTTTATTCCTATATGAAAAGCTCAGCAGGTAGTTAAAGCTAGTCCTCTATCCTCATCTCTGTTTAATAATATCTTTCCATCAGAATTCTCTCCTGATCCTGTCTGCTAGTTTTTTGTGGAACTCTTAACCCTTCACGATATGATTTTAACAATATATCCTTTAGCCACAACTTTAGCCACAACTTTAGCCACAATCTTTAGCCACAATCTTTAGCCTTGATGCTCTAAGTGAAATCACCAATCAGGCTTTCACTGCCCTTTGCCCTTGCTATGACTTGGCTGTCTGCCAGAATTGTTGTGACTTCTATAGCTACTCATTTGTCTCCTCCTGCTTAGTCTCCTCCTCCTCCTTAACCCCAAAACTTTCTTTGCAGCGGTCGCTGGTTTTTTAGGCTTCACCTCATGCAGCAAACTCATCGAATTCTGTGAAGTTAATAAGATAGCATTATTAGAAGCATAGATAGAGATTCCTTAAAGTGATCTGTTTAAAGCGTTAATGCTATTTACTGGCAGAGTCAGACCTGGAATTCAGTTCTGATTCTGTGTTTCAAGAATTTTCTTATTCGTTCACTGCCAAAACAAAACAAAACAAAACGAAAAGCAAAAACTCACACACACAAAAACAACAAACCTTCTGAATATAAACACTTATCCATGGAAACAGAAGTGAACCACATGAAGAAGAGTAGTCTAATCAGACTGATGGAGCACTAATGCCTAGTGTGTGACAGATATACCTGTTGATTGAAAAGAATTGATTCATCATTCCATGTAATTTTCCCTCAATGAAATGGCATTCTGTAGTCCCTTCTACTAAATGCATCAGAGTATCTTCAATACTTAAAATAGCTGTGAGAAGTTTTTGCACTGTTTTCAGTTAGTGTTCACTAAGTATTATCATTATTAATGAATAACCATTTTTAAATTACTGTGCATGAGTAGCATCATCTAAAATACAAAACCCTTCAAAGTGGGTTAGAACATTACTGTTTTACAGATGAGGAAACTAAGGCTCATAAGTTATTTGCCAAAGGTCTGACAGAAACTAAAGATTTATTACATCTTTATTACAAGATAGCTATCATGAAGAAGACATCATGGACTGTTTTTAAACATAAAGTATTAATTTTTAATGGCATAACCACAAAAAATATTCTCATAAAAATAAACTCAAAAAGAAGTAAAAAATGTAATTTTCTATTCCATCTGATTTATGAGAAACAATAAGGGGCCAGAGCAACTAAGCAAACATTCTAAAATTAGAATCTAACCTGAGTTTCAAATCAGATTCTAATAAGCAAAATTCTTTTCATGATTTTGTAATGTTGCCACTTTTTTTTTGTCACAGGATTACAACATTAACATTATTAGTAGATCTACACAATTGCTTAAAAATCACTCATTTCTTCAGAATTGCAGACTAAATTAAATAAAACTTAGGAGTTCCTCAGTAATAATGTTATTTTTCTAGATTGTAAGTACTTTAAAATTACTCATTTTAAACAAAAGATGATATAACATCTTTGATAATGTATTCATTTTAAATTTTCAAAATTCTATTTAATGAAATATAAGGAAATACGCTGTATTATTGCACCCAAAATTGGTCAAAATGTATGATAAATAGTAAACAGATTTAGTTGGTTTGATCCACTTTTATTCATTATCTAAAAGAAATGATAAAGATTTCCAAACTATAAAAGCAAAGTAACTTTACCAATTATCAATCAAATGGCATTGAATACTAACCTTTCTTCCTTGAACAATAAGCATATCAATTTTCCACCTGAAAATGGGCACACAATTTTGGTGAGTGTAAAAAGTCTTTGCTGAGGAAAACCTATGTCAAAGTATTTTATGTGGTATCAGTGGTCACTGTATTTTCTAGTGCCAAAATACGGAAATATTTTAAAAAATCTAATTAATAATTTGATAACAACATGTAAATTAGTTTATACTAAATTTTAGTCAAATGTGGAAAACAGTAGCAAGCAGTAAGATATTCTAGTGCATGTAGATTTCAAATCTATGAGGTGCATGTTTACTTGAAATGTTTATGTGCCACTGAACTAAGCACTACCTAGTTATTTTAAACAACAATTTTACTATATTTGTTAAATGTTACTACATGTTTTTAATATGCATATTAGCTGAAGCAGGATTTTCATTAAAAATAAAGTCCTCATAATGAAGACTAGTACATAATAGCTTAAAAAATGAGGAAAAAACAAAACTCATAATTCGTGGATTAAATAATTGCATACACTGAGAATCAAAAGAATACATAGATAAATTACTGGAAATAAAAGTTTAGAATTGTAGTTGTATTTATTAATAAAAGCAAATAGTTGCAAAATAAAATTATTTTAAAGGGATACTATTTAATATAGAATTTAAAAAGCCGTGCTCAGGGATAAATCTAATTAAAATGGGTAAGAATTTTAATGGAAAATAATTTTTAAAACATTTTTAGAAGGGAGAGTTTTGGTCAAGATGGCAGAATAGGAAAATGCTTTGTTCACCTCCTCTCATGACCTCATCAAAATTACAACTAAATTATAGAACAATCAACCTGGAGAACCATCTGAAGACTAGCTGAACAAAAGTCCTAATGGATATTAAGAAGAGGTCATGTCGAGACTGGTAGGGACAGAGATGTGGAACTGGCTGGACCCACACCCACATGTTGCAATTGAGAATCCGGAGGGTTATCTCAGGTGCAGAGGTCCCCCTGAGGAGCAAAGGCTCCCAGCCCTACACCAGGCACCTTAGTCCAGAGCACCAGTACTGGGAAAAGGAACCCCTACAACATCTGGTTGTAAAAATCAGGAGGGATTCCAACCGTCTGGGTGAGATGGAAGATTGCTGGAAACCCAAGCATCCTCTTAAAGGGCTCGCACACAGACTCACTTGCTTGCAGGCATTCACCTTGGGTTTTGGCAAAAGGACAGCAGCTCTGGAGGCACCAGAGACATCCAGGGAGAAACTGAGTTCTGTGGCTTCAGGGAGAAGACTCGAAGGACAGCCACCATTGTCCCTGTGTTGAGCTTCCTCTCACATGGCCAAATTAGAATCTGCATTAGCCTAATGAACTCCACTCATTCCACTGTGTTGAGTCCCTGAGACCCTGCCCCACCCAGCTCACACACCATCAGAGGCTCTTTCGGCAGCAGGCCTTGGTCTGACCTGCATTCTTTTTTAAAAAACTCTCAAAGGTCCACAGGCCCCAGGCAAGCGGTGTCTGACCTCAGTATGCCTGAGCCTTCTGCTGAGTGGCCCCAGGCTCAGCAATGGCACTGAATCTGAATCTGCATTGCCCTGATGAACACCGAGACCTCTGCTCATCCAACTCGTATATCACCTGAGGCTCTTTCAACAGTAGAGTCTTGTAGGCAGCCAGCAGGTAGTGGCAGGCCTCAGAATGCCTGTGTGTTTTTCTAAGCTGCCACAAGCACAGTACTGATGGCAGCTGGCCTCGATTTGCAGTGTGTCCTCCCCCACACACCTCCAGGTTCACCATAGGAAGCTACCAAGAGTGGATCGCTTTGTAGCTCTTGCCAAGTAGCCCTAGACTGGTCACAGCCAGAGTCTGACTTTTTCCTGTACTAGAGCTCCTCCCAGAACCAAAACACTTGGTGGCCAGCCTCAGACTATCATAGAGCATCACCTATTTAGCCCCATAAGCAGCACATCCAAAGGGTGGTCTTGGAAGGCATCAGAGCCTGGTGGGGCAAATCCCGCTCTGTTGAGTCAGCCCTGCTCAGGAGCTCATATGCTGTGGTCAGGGACAATCCTCACAGCCAGTTAGCCTGAGAGTCAACCTACCCAATGATGTGCCAACAACAATCAAAGCTCAATTACAACAGGAGGGTACACACAACCCACACAAGGGAAACTCCTAGAACACCTGGCTCAAGTTATCAAGGAGACTGTGCCACTGAGCCCCACAGGGCACCTACTACATAAAGCCATTCAATTAAGACTGGGAGACATAGCCGATTTACCTAATACATTAAAACAAACACAGAGAGGCAGCCAAAATGAGGAGGCAAAGACACATGTCCGAAATGAAAAGAATAAGAGAAAATTCCAGTAAAGGAATTAAATGAAATGGAGGTGAACAGCCTCCCACATAAAGAGTTCAAAACACTGATTATAAGGTTGTTTACGGAACTTAGTGAGAACTTTAACAAAGTGATAGTAAGCATAAGAAAAAAGACATAGAAACCATAAAAAAGAATCAGTCAGAGCTGAAGAATACAACTGAAGGGAGGAATACACTAGAAGGAATCGACAGCAAATTAGATGAAGCAGAGGATTGAATCAGCAGTTTAGAAAGGAAAGTAGCAAAAAATAATCAGAATAGCAGAAAGAAAAAGTGAATGAAAAATGTGAAGATAGTTTAAGCGGCCTCTGGGACAATATCAAGCATAACAGTATTCATATCTTAGGAGTACCAGGAGAAAAAAGAGAGCAAGGGATTGAGAACCTATCTGAAGAAATAATGACTGAAAATTTCTCTAACTCGGTGAAGGAAATAGATATACACATCTAGGAAGAACAGAGAGTCCCAAACAAGATGAACCCAAAGAGGCCCACACCAAGACATCATAATTAAAATGGCAAAGGTTAAAGACAAATAGAAAATTTTAAAAGCAGTAAAGGAAAAGCAGTTGGTTACCTACAAGGAAGCTCCCATAAGACTGTTAGCTGATTTCCCAACAGAAACTTTTTAGGCCAGAAGGGATTAGCACAAAATGTTCAAAGGATGAAAAGCAAGGATCTATAACCAGGACTTCTCTACCCAGGAAGGTTATTATTTAAAATTGAAGGGGCATAAAGACAAGAAAAAGATAAAGGAGTTCATCATCATCAAACAAGTATTATAGGAAATGTTAAAGGGATTTCTTTATGAAGAGGGGGAGAACATAAATATGAATAATAAAACACCCCTAACTACGTACCTATTAGTAATCACTTTAAATGTAAATGAATTAAGTTCTCCAATCAAAAGACACACACAGATTGAAAGTGAAGGAATGGAAAAAGATATTCTATGCAGTTAGAAATGAAAACAAAAACTGGGTTAGCAATACTTATATCAGACAATACTATATAAGCAATACTTATATAAATTTTAAAACAAAGGAAACAAAGGAAGACAGTACATAATGATAAAGGAATCAGTTCTACAAGAGGATATAACCCACGTAAACATTTACACACCCAACATAGGAGCACTGAGTTATATAAAACAAATATTGATGGACATAAAAGGAGAGATCAACAATAACACAGTCATACACTATTGACATCAATGGATAGATTTCCAGACAGAAAATCATTGAGGAAACAGAGGCCTTAAATGACACACTAAACCAGATGGATTTAGTTGATATTTTTAGGACTCTTTACCTCAAAGCAGCAGAATGTTCAAGCACACATGGAACATTTTCCAAGATAGACCTTGTGGGGCCACAAAACAAGTCTCATTAAATTTAAGAAGATTGAAATCATATTAAGCATCTTCTCTAACCACAAAGGTATGAAACTAGAAATCAATTACAAGAAAAAAACTGAAAAACACATGAACACATAGAGGCTAAATAACATGCTACTAAACAATGAATAGGTTAACAATGAGATCAAGGAAGAAATCAAAAGATAACTTGAGACAAATGAAAACACAATGACCTAAAATCTGTGAGACAGTGAAAACAGTCCCAAGAGGAAAATTCATAGCAATACAGGGCTATCCCAAGAAACTTGAAAAATCTCCAACAATCCAACCTTACATCTAATGGAACTAGAAAAAGAACAACAAAATCCAGAGAACAAGGAAGAAAATAATAACGATCAGAGTGAAATGAAATAGAGTCTAAAAAAACAATACAAAAGATCACTGAAACCAAGAGCTGGTTCTTTGAAAAGATAAACAAAACTGATAAAGTGTTAATCAGACTCATCAAGAAAAAAGAATAAGAAGACCCAAATACAATCAGAAATGAAAAAGAAGTGACAACTGATACCACAAAAATACAAAGGAGTATATGAAAATACTATAAACAATTATATGCCAACAAATTGGATAATCTAGATAAAATTTCTCAAAACACACAATATTCTACAAGTGAATCAAGAAGAAAGAAAATCTGAACAGACCAATCACTACTAACAAAATTAAATAAGTAATCAAAACACTCCCAACAAACAAAAGTACTGGACCACATGGCTTCCCAGGTGAATTTTACCAAACATTTGAAGAATTAACACATATTGTTCTCAAACTATTCCAAAAATTCCAAGAGGAGAGAAGGCTCCCAAGCAGATTTTATGAGGCCATCATTACCCTGATTCCAAAACATTCCAAAGACATTACAAAAGAAAATTATAAGCCAAATATCCCTGATGAACATAGACGCAGAAATCCTCAACAAAATATTAGCTAACAATTTAGGAATACTTTGAAAATGTCATATGCCATGATCAAATGAGATTTATTCCTGCGTTGGTTGGTTCAGTATCTGCAAATCAATTAATGTGATAGACCACAGAAACAAAATGAAGAATCAAAATCATATGATCATATCAGTAGATGGGAAAAAAGCGTTTAACAAAACCCAGCATCCATTTATGATAGAAACTCTCAGCAGAGTGGGAATAGAAGGAACGTATCTGAACATAATAAAGACTATGTATGTCAAATCACAGATAACATTATACTTGATGGGGGTATCTAAAAACATTTTTTCTAAGATCAGAAACAAGATAAGAATGTCTACTTTCACAACTTTTATTTAACATTGTATTGGAAGTCCTAGCCACAGTAGTCAGACAAGAAAAAGAAATAAAAAGCATGCAAATTGGAAAAGTAGAAGGGAAACTTTCATTATTTGCAGATGATATGATATATAGATAGAGAATCCTGAAGAGTTCACCAAAAACTATTAGAATTGATAAATGAATACAATAAAGTGCAGGATAAAAAAATAATATTGAGAAATTGGTTGCATTTTTATATACCAGTAGCAAACTATCAGAAAGAGAAATTAAGAAAGCAATCCTATTTACAATTACATAAAAAAATACCTAGGAATATATTTAACCAAGCAAATAAAAGACCTATACTCTGAAAATATAGAACATTGAAGAAATTGAAGAAAATACAAATAAATGAAAATAAATACCATGCTCCTGTATAGGAAGAATTAACGTTGTTAAAATGTCCATACTAACCCAAAGCAGAGTCAGTGCAATCCCTATCAAAATACCAATTGGCATTTTTCACAAAATTAGAATAAATAATTCTAAAATGTACATGAAACCAAAATAGAGATCCCAGAAATAAATCCACACCTATATGGTCAATTAATCTATGATAAAAGAGGCAAGAATATGCTATGGGGATAAAGACAGTCTCTTCAATAAATGGTGTTGGGAAAGGTGAACAGATATATACAAAAAATGAAACTAGACCACCTTCTTACACCATATACAAGAATAAACTCAAAATGGATTAAAGACTTACATGTAAGAAACAAAACCATAAAACTCCTAGAAGAAAACATAGGCAGTAGACTCTCTGACATTGCTCTTCGTAATATTTTGTTCTGATATATCTCCCCAGGCAAGGGAAACAAAAATAAATGGGATAATATCAAACTAAAAATTTTTGCACGGCAAAGGAAATCACCAATAAAATGAAAGACTACTGAATGGGAAAAGATATCACCAATAATACATTTGATAAGAGGTTAAGATCCAAATTTATAGAGAACTCATACAACTTAACACCAAAAAGAACAAACAATTCAATTAAAAATTTTATTGCAGAAGACCTGAATATACATTTCTCCAAAAAAAACATATAGATGGCCAATAGACATATGAAAAGGTGCTCAATGTCATTAGCCATCAGAGAAATGCAAATTAAAACCACAATGAGATAACACCTCAAACATGTCAAAATGGCTATCACCAATAAATCAACAAACAACAAATGTTGGTGAGGATGTGAAGAAAGGGAACCCTCGTGCACTGTTAGTGGGATTGTAAATTGACGTAGCCACTTTGGAAAACAGTATGAAGGTTCCTCAAAAATTAAAAATAGAACTATCTTATGACCCAGCAGTTACACTTCTGGGTATTTATCCAAAAACATCAAAAACACTAATTCAAAAAGTTATATGGATCTCTATGTTCATTGCCACATTATTTATAATAGTCAAGATGCAGAAGCCACCTAAAAGCCCATCAACAGATGATTGTATAAAGAAGTGGCACATATATACAATAGAATATTATTTAGCCATAAAAAAAGAATAAAATCTTCCCATTTGTGGCCACATGGATGGACCTAGAGTGTATTTATGCTAAGTGAAATAAATCTGAGCAAGACAAATACAATATTATTTCTCTTAAGTTTGGAACCTAAAGAACAAATAAATGAGCAAACAAAACAGAAACAGATACATAGATATAGAGAACAAACTGACCATTGCCACATGGGAGGAGGTTTGAGGGGCTTGGTTAAAAACTTGAAGGGATTAAGAAGTACAAATTGGTAATTACAAATTAGTCACAGGTACATAAAATACAGCATATGGAATATAGTCAGTAATATTGTAATGACTATGTATGGTTCCAGGTGGTACTAGACTTTTCCAGAGAACACTTCGTTAATTGTATAAATGTCTCATCAATATGCTATATACCTGAAACTAATATAAAAGAATATCGAATGTCAATAGTAATTGAAAAAAAAAGTCTCGTACCTAATGTTAACAAATACTCGTTACTGACTTTTTTGCTATATTGGGTATACAACATTTGGTTCTTATCTAATCTGACCTGAGTATAACACTTGGAACAATTAACTGCTCCTTACTTGTTTTCTTTTTATATTATTTTTAATTAGAAAAAAAATTTAATTACAGAAAATAAGAAAATGTTAAAACTTACACTTGTGTTTCCAATACCCGCAAATGATGATTGTTAACATTTTGTGTATGTGCTTTAATAATATATAACTGATATCATAAAAAAAAAATTACAGGCATTAAAGAATTTTTAAATAAATGTGAGATATGCCATGTTCATGAATTGAAAGATCCAATTTTGTAACATTAACAATTTTAATGTCTCAACTGTGTTTTAACATTAGTCATGGATTTTTTACTTTTGTTTTTGTGGAACTTGACAAGCAAATTCTAAAAATTATATGAAAGCACAAAAGCTGAATAATTGTAAAGATTCACATGAAGAAAAAGAACAAGATGGAGAACTTGCCTTATAGAATATGAAGACCACTATAATACAGTCTTAATCTTATAAGTTTTGTTAACCTAAAAATATAAAGCCAAAGTGAGAGACAACAAACATTTACTTGAGATCACAGAATTGCAATTCTGGG
>NW_011888929.1:2082805-2085208 GCF_000151845.1 Pteropus vampyrus
AAAAAAAAATTACAGGCATTAAAGAATTTTTAAATAAATGTGAGATATGCCATGTTCATGAATTGAAAGATCCAATTTTGTAACATTAACAATTTTAATGTCTCAACTGTGTTTTAACATTAGTCATGGATTTTTTACTTTTGTTTTTGTGGAACTTGACAAGCAAATTCTAAAAATTATATGAAAGCACAAAAGCTGAATAATTGTAAAGATTCACATGAAGAAAAAGAACAAGATGGAGAACTTGCCTTATAGAATATGAAGACCACTATAATACAGTCTTAATCTTATAAGTTTTGTTAACCTAAAAATATAAAGCCAAAGTGAGAGACAACAAACATTTACTTGAGATCACAGAATTGCAATTCTGGGTCACATACTCAGACAGATACCCAAAAGGTATCTGATAAAGGGATGAAGACAAGTTTTTTTTTAAATGAAAATGGGAAGGAAAACTAATACATGAATAGAGGAAAGGAATTTCTATTAATGTTAACAAACTGAGTTACTCTTTAGCTATAAATGGCTGGGTAGTAATTCTATCTTCAGAAGGAATATCTGTAATTAACAGCCCTTGTGGTCAGGATGTCTCCTTTTCTGTTAGTTTTACAGTTGTTTGAAGACAATGTTGGTTTGGCCCAGTCTATAAGTTTTTTTGTTATTTTTTTGCAGGGGGTCCAGTTTATTCCAAAGGTTCAAAGATCAAGATATGGAAGCAGTTCCTCTAGAATGGCTGCTCTGGTTCCAGTTAAAATGTCTCCACTTAGGGCAACTTTCCACAAGTTATAGAATTTAGTTAATGAAATCCTGACACAAATTGGATTACAGAGAAATGGAACAGAATAAACCAAAAACACATGCACAGATTTATGTATATTTAAGGCAGAGGTGACACTGCAGATCAGTGGAAAATTGAAAAGCCGTGTAAAAAAGAAAAAAAAAAAAGAAATGTTAACCCTACTTTAAATCAGATTCAAAAATATATTCAAATGGATTAAAGTCCTAAATGTTAAAATAAAAACTATAAAATTTTAGAAGATAGTATAGGAGAATATCTTTATGATCTTAGACTAGGGAAGGTTTGTTTGTTTGATTTTTATTAAGCAAGAAGGGAGAATAAAGCACTTATTGAAGAACACTGATATTTTTTAAAGTCTGTATTAAAATTATGTAATTTTGTTTCTGAAAAGACATTTTAAAAAGAATGCTAAGACAAACCTTAGAGTGGGACAAGATATTTCAATCACATAACTAAAAAAGATCTGGTATCCAGATTTATGATTAAACAAAGCAAAACAAAACAGAAAAATGGCAAGTTTTGAATGGTCTTTGCACAAAAGAGAAATTTTAATAGGAAAAAGTACTCAACTCAATTAGTATCAGGAAAAAGTGAATTAAAAAATGGTAACTATTAGTATAATATCCTATACATACTCCAAATTGGGGAAAAAAAATTTTTCTGGTAATATCAAGTAATGGAGCAAAGGGAACTCTTATACCTTCTGGAGAAAGTGTACATTTTAACAACCACTCTAGAAACAATTTGGCATTGTATAGCAAGGATGCACATACTAGGAATTTTGTTATTCTCCCATGTAAATACCTAGCAATTCTCTTGCACATGTTCATCAGGAGATACATATAGTAGTGTTCATAGCACCACTGTTTATAATAGCAGAAACTTGAAAGAACCCAAGTGTCCATTAGTAATGAAACAATACATAAATTATAGTATATTCAGATAATGGAATGCTGCTCAACAAGATAGATTAATAAACTACAGCTACATGCCTCAGTATAGAAGAATCACATAAAAACTAAAGTTAAATGAAAAGATCAAGACACAAAAGAATATATAGTGTGATTCTTTAAAGTTCAAAAATGAACAAAACTAAGCCGTATGTTGAGAAATATAGATATTAAAACAAGAAGAAAAGCCAGGGATTGATCATTCACAAAGTCAAAAGAGTGGGTAGGGTTGTGACCACAGATAATGGTAGGTCAATCTGGTGTAGGTGTAGAAGAACTGGCAATACTCTAGCTCCTGTCCTGCATAATGGTTACTTAGGCATTCACATCATAATTTTAAGTGTACATATATAGTTTATGTATCCTTCTTTCTGACATAATGTAACAGTTTTTTAACTTATTATTTAAAGTATTTACCTTCCAGCAAAAGGTCTATATTACTGCTAAATCACCTAGGATACAGTCCCACGATGAGTATGCCTTTTTATACTTTTGCCATTTAGCTGTTTTTCCTTTTTTTTACTTAATTTTTATCAGGGTAACATTGGTTAATACAATTATTTAATTTTCAGGTGTACATTATAATTTGACACCTGTATATTCTATTGTGTGTTTACCACCCAAACTCCAGTTTCTTTCAGCTACCATATATTT
>NW_011888929.1:2086147-2086598 GCF_000151845.1 Pteropus vampyrus
TTCCACTGGTGCATGTGTCTGTTTTTCTGCCAATACCATGCCATTTTGATTACTGTCACTTTGTAGTATAATTTGAAGTTGGGCAGAGTGATATCTCCAGCCTTGTTCTTTTTCCTCAGGATGGCTTTGGCAATTCAGGGTCTTTTGTGCTTTTATACAAATCTGATGATTTTTTGTTTCATTTCTTTAAAAAATGACAATGGGATTTTGATGGAGATTGCATTAAATCTTTAGGTAATGTGGTCATTTTAACTATGTTGATTCTTCCAATCCAAGAATAAGGAATATCTTTCCATTTCTTTGTATCTTTGATTTCTTTTAATAGGGTCTTGTAGTTTTCACTATATAGGTCCTTCACATGTTTCGTTAGATTTATTCCTAGGTATTTTATTATTTTTGTTGCAATTGCAAAAGGAATTATTTTTTCCACTTCTTTTTCTGACACTTCGTT
>NW_011888929.1:2086705-2089026 GCF_000151845.1 Pteropus vampyrus
TTTTGTATCCAGAGATTTACTGTATTTGCTTATTGTTTCTAGTCGTGTTCTTGTGGAGTCTTTAGGGTTTTCTATGTAGAGAATCATGTCATCTACAAATAGGGACAGTTTGACTTTTTTCTTTCCTAATTGGATGCCTTTTATATCTTTCCCTTGTCTGATTGCACTCACTAGGACTTCTAATGTTATACTGACTAAGAGTGCGATAGTGGACAGCCTTGCCTTGTTCCTGATCTTAGAGGAAAGGGTTTTAGTGTTTTACCAACAAGTATAATGTTGGCTGAGAATTTATCATATATGGCCTTTATTATGTTAAGTTTCTTTCCTTCTATACTGATTCTGTTAAGTGTTTTGATCATAACTGTATGCTGTATCTTGCCGAAGGCTTTTTCTGTATCTATTGATATGATCATATGATTCTTTTTTAAATTTGTTTATGTGATGTATCACATTAATCGATATGCGTATGTTGAACCATCCCTGTGCCTCTGGGATGAACCCTACTTGATCGTGGTGTATAATCTTTTTAATATGTTGCTGTATTCATTCGCTAGTGTCTTACTTAAGATTTTTGCATCTGTGTTCATGAGAGATATTGGTCTGTAGTTTTCTTTTTTTGTATTATCTTTACCAGGTTTTGGTATCAGGGTGATATTGGCCTCCAAAATGAGTTGGGACGTATTGCCTGCTCTTCGATTTTTGGAAGAGTTTGAGGAGGATAGGTCTTAAATCTTCTTTGAATGTTTGGTAGAATTCACTGGTGAAGCCATCTGGTCCTGAACTTTTACTTTTTGGTAGGTTTTTGATGATTGCTTCAATTTCCATACTGCTGATCAGTCTATTTACATTTTCCAGTTCTTCTTGATTCAATCTAGGAAGATTGTATTTTTCTAAGTACAGGTCCATTTCTTCTAGGTTATTAAATTTGGTGTTATATACTTTTTCATAGTATTCTTACACGATCCTTTGTATTTCTGCGGTGTCTGTCTTAATTTCCCCTCTTTCATCCCTGACTTTGTTTATTTGTGTCATTTGTTCATTTGTGTCATTTCTCTTTTTTCTTTAGTGAGTATAGCCAGGGGTTTGTCAATTTTATTAACCTTCTCAAAGAACCAGCTCTTTGTTACATTTATTTTTTCTATTTTTTTTTGTTTGTTTTGTTTTGTTTTCAAATTTATTTGTTTATGCTCTAATTTTGATTATTTCTTTTCTTCTGCTGACTTTAGGCCTCATTTGTTCTTCCTTTTCTAGTTTTTTAACATGAAGCGTTCGGTTGTTTATTTGGGCTCGTTCTTGTTTTTGGACGTAGGCTTGTAATGATATGAACTTTCCTCTTATGACTGCTTTTGCCATGTTGTAAAAGTTTTGATAGGTTGTGCTATCATTATCATTTGTTTCTATGTATCTCTTGATCTCTCCTTTTATTTCTTCTCTGACCCAGTTATTCTTCAGTAGCATGTTGTTTAATTTCCATGTATTTGTGATTCATCCTGCTTTCTTTCTACAGTTGATCTCTAGTTTCAAAGCATTATGATCAGAAAATATGGTTGGTATGATTTCAACCCTCTTATATTTGTTGAGGCTGTCTCTGTGTCCCAGTATGTGGTCAATCCTTAAGAATGTTCTATGTGCACTAGAGAAGAATGTATAAGCAGCTGTTTTAGTATGAAAGGCTCTGTAAATGTGTCATTTAAGGATGTTATTTCCTTATTGATTTTCTGTTTGGATGATTCGTCCATAACTGACAGTGGAGTATTTAAGTCCCTTAGTATGATAGTGTTTTGGTCTGTTTCTCCCTTTAGTTCTGTTCGTAATTGCTTCACATATTTTGGGGCTCCCTGATTGGGAGCATAGATATAAATAAGTGTTATGTCTTCTTGGTGCATAATTCCTTTTATCATTATGAAGTGTCCCTCAATATCTTTCTTGACTTTTTTTATTTTGAACTCTATTTCATCCGATATTATTAGTACTGCTACTCCAGCTTTGCTCTGAATGCTATTTGCTTGCAATATCTTTTTCCACCCTTTCACTTTGAGTATGTATTTGTCTTTGGAGCTGAGATGTGTCTCCTGGAGGCAGCATATGATTGGGTTTTGTTTTCATTCTGCAACTCCGTGCCTTTTTATTGGTGAGTTCAGTCCATTTACATTTAGGGTGATTATTGCAATATGAGGTCTTCCTATAGCCATTTTATCTTTTGCTTTCTAGTTGCTTGGTGCTTCCACTGCTTCCTTGTCCTTGTGTTTCTGTTTTCTTTATTTTGGTTGGCTTTTGTGGGTTTTCCCTCTGGTTCTTGTTGTTTTATATAATATACTTCA
>NW_011888929.1:2090136-2092238 GCF_000151845.1 Pteropus vampyrus
GATCCTTTGTATTTCTGCGGTGTCTGTCTTAATTTCCCCTCTTTCATCCCTGACTTTGTTTATTTGTGTCATTTGTTCATTTGTGTCATTTCTCTTTTTTCTTTAGTGAGTATAGCCAGGGGTTTGTCAATTTTATTAACCTTCTCAAAGAACCAGCTCTTTGTTACATTTATTTTTTCTATTTTTTTTTGTTTGTTTTGTTTTGTTTTCAAATTTATTTGTTTATGCTCTAATTTTGATTATTTCTTTTCTTCTGCTGACTTTAGGCCTCATTTGTTCTTCCTTTTCTAGTTTTTTAACATGAAGCGTTCGGTTGTTTATTTGGGCTCGTTCTTGTTTTTGGACGTAGGCTTGTAATGATATGAACTTTCCTCTTATGACTGCTTTTGCCATGTTGTAAAAGTTTTGATAGGTTGTGCTATCATTATCATTTGTTTCTATGTATCTCTTGATCTCTCCTTTTATTTCTTCTCTGACCCAGTTATTCTTCAGTAGCATGTTGTTTAATTTCCATGTATTTGTGATTCATCCTGCTTTCTTTCTACAGTTGATCTCTAGTTTCAAAGCATTATGATCAGAAAATATGGTTGGTATGATTTCAACCCTCTTATATTTGTTGAGGCTGTCTCTGTGTCCCAGTATGTGGTCAATCCTTAAGAATGTTCTATGTGCACTAGAGAAGAATGTATAAGCAGCTGTTTTAGTATGAAAGGCTCTGTAAATGTGTCATTTAAGGATGTTATTTCCTTATTGATTTTCTGTTTGGATGATTCGTCCATAACTGACAGTGGAGTATTTAAGTCCCTTAGTATGATAGTGTTTTGGTCTGTTTCTCCCTTTAGTTCTGTTCGTAATTGCTTCACATATTTTGGGGCTCCCTGATTGGGAGCATAGATATAAATAAGTGTTATGTCTTCTTGGTGCATAATTCCTTTTATCATTATGAAGTGTCCCTCAATATCTTTCTTGACTTTTTTTATTTTGAACTCTATTTCATCCGATATTATTAGTACTGCTACTCCAGCTTTGCTCTGAATGCTATTTGCTTGCAATATCTTTTTCCACCCTTTCACTTTGAGTATGTATTTGTCTTTGGAGCTGAGATGTGTCTCCTGGAGGCAGCATATGATTGGGTTTTGTTTTCATTCTGCAACTCCGTGCCTTTTTATTGGTGAGTTCAGTCCATTTACATTTAGGGTGATTATTGCAATATGAGGTCTTCCTATAGCCATTTTATCTTTTGCTTTCTAGTTGCTTGGTGCTTCCACTGCTTCCTTGTCCTTGTGTTTCTGTTTTCTTTATTTTGGTTGGCTTTTGTGGGTTTTCCCTCTGGTTCTTGTTGTTTTATATAATATACTTCACTTACGAATCTTTGGTGTGGAATTACCATTACGAATATGTAAAGGATAGTTGTGTATACACAGTCGCCCATTTTCTTCTGCGAATGACTTATCTCCATTCCCCTTTGGGAATTTGGATCTTTGAATCCTCCCCTTTTTAGTCATTGTTATCTCAGTTTGTCCCTATGTATGCTGAACATTAATTACTATCTTGCTATAGCAATTCTATTATTATTATTTAAGCTTATGATGCCCTGTTATCAGTCAGGTTTGCACTCCTCTGCTTTTGTTCGCCTGATAGTCACTTTACTCCTGATTATGTTTTTTTGGTTTTTTTTGGTCGTTTTGTTTTAGGTAAGCTGGCCACTTGCAATATTTCCTGTCTGGCAGGCCTCGTAGTGGAGAATTCCTTCAATTTTTCTATGTCTGGAAAGGTCTTAATTTCTTCTTCAAATCTAAAGGAGAGCTTAGCTGGATATATTATTCTACACTGGTAGTTCCTTTCACCTAATAGTTTAAATATCTGATTCCACTCCTTTCTGGCTTGTAAGGTTAGTGCTGAGAAGTCCAACGATAATCTAATGGGTTTTCCGTTATAGGTTACCATCTTCTTTTTCCTGGCTGTCCTGAGAATTCTGTCTTTGTCATTGATTTTTGATGATTTTAAAACAGTGTGTCTTGGTGAAGGCTTTTTTGGGTTGAGATAATTGGGAGTTCTATTGACTTCTAGATTTCCAAGCTCCAGGTTATTTTTTTAGATTT
>NW_011888929.1:2092773-2136363 GCF_000151845.1 Pteropus vampyrus
GTCTAAATCTCTTGGATCTCTACATTATATAAAGTCTTAACAATGTCTTTTTTTTTCTTATAGATCTTTAATCATGCTTGCTACCCTCAGTATCAGTTCCTGTCAGTGTAAGTGACAGTTTCAGTAGCATTTGCTCAGATTCCTCTGGTGCTCCGCAACATTCCTCTAGGGCTTCCTGGAGGGTATGGGGTTAAGGGCCCTCTGGGTTGGGGGTTGGGGGCTGTGACTCAGCCTCGGTATTGCAACCAGGGCTGGTAAAAATTAACTGTTGTTTCTCTGCCCTCCCCACTTTTCTTCTGTCTCTGCTTTTCTGCCTTCTGCCCTGATGACTGGGCACTTCCACCAGCCACATGGAGCTCACAGCACTCCCAGACAGGGCTATTTAGGGAAGTGACTGCACCTTCTCCCCTCCCCCTCCTCCTACAGGGAGCTCTGGCAGCTGCGAGAGGCAGCTTCTTCGTTTCTCCCAGCCTGCCACCTGTCACCGAGGGTTCTGACCTGTGGTAGCTCGTATGCACAGATCCTATGCTCAGGTGTGCTTTTGTGCAGTATGGGTGCTTTTTGTTGAGTTTTAGATGTTTAACTTATTGTTGTTTCACAGGAAGTGATCAGAGATGTCTCTTACTCTGCCATGTTTCTGACCTCACTCTATTACAGCCAGTTTTGATACTGTATAAACATTATGACTTTTAAAGATATGAATGATCCCAGTTTTGACTTCCAGCTAAAGTGAATACCATTTAAGTAATTTGATTTGTATTCACAACTCAGATTATTCTCAGCATATAGTTTTTCTTCTATGCTAGGTTAGATTTAAATTTTCTAGCTAATCTACTTAAATTTTTCTATCAATATAAATATCTACTACAGTTGTGTTTGCCCACTACACTCCAGACTTTATTCACCTAACCTTCTCTCTGTCCCTAGGCCCAAACTTATTCCAGTGTCAAGGCCTTTGTAGCTGTTATTCCCTCTGGCTAGAAACATTCTTCTCTCATTCAAAGTCGCTGTCTACTTCTCATCATTTAGATCTTAGCTTAATGTTACTGTATAAAATGGCCTCTCCAACTTTCCTAAGTAAGAAAAAACATGGCATAGTCCTTGGCCTATAGTGGACACTCCATAAATAGTAGCCATTATTATTTTTAATGTTAAACAAGAAATGCCAGTGGAATGCTTTCTGTTAGCCTCAGCGCAGTGAAAACTACTTTATATATTTCTAGTTCTTCCAACTACTAGATAAATATTATTTTCCTTTATTTTACAAATGGATTATTCAGAGGTTAAAAAGTTCACCCAAAGTCATTCAGCTGGTAAGAGGCAGAGTCTGGGATGTGTTTTTTTTTTTTTTTTTTCACCATGTATGTTTTGATTGAAATAAACAAAATACATAAACGAGGTAGTTTTAGGGAACTGATACCTAAAAAATTAAGATGATTGGGCTAATATAATTTTCTGATTGATTTATGTAGACAGTAGCCTCACATTTCTCTAAACCTTTCTATTTATGGTGGTACTTAAGCCCTAAACTCAGCTGAAAATTTAAATTATGCTTTATTTTTTCATATTCTCTAGTCAATAGTAACTTAAAATTCCTTGAATACTTATAGTTATTCTTTACCACTCAAATCAGTTCTTGAGCCTTGTTAGCAACCAGGTTGTTTCACATAGGTGAAAAGAAATCAGTGAATATCTAAAAGACACTGAGCAATGTTTTATATTCTTGTATGTCATCCCCAGAAGAGGACAGCACCCTACATGTCAGTGGTTGGATGCACGTTAGAAGCTAGACACTGGGAACCTGTCATTCTGAGACAAATCTTTATAAGAAAGAAACTTCAAGGCAGCTCCAGAAAAAAAAAAAAAAAAAATAGGCTGATTCTCTGGGCTTAGCTACAAAAGAAGTCATGGAATATAACCTGAGACTAAGAAAAAACCTTGGAGTTAAATAGGTGAAAAGTGCCTTAGAAATCCAGTCCACTTTCTTCATTTTATAAATGGAAGAGAGGAGGCATAGAATTTTTAAAAAGATCCATTAACATGAGAAATCAGAAATGGACAGCATAATGCATTTTACTTTACCTTACACAGCCATACATAAAAATCAATTAACTAATGTTGATTTGACCGTTCAAAAATCCTCTTGAGCTAAATAGTGGAAAAGCTACTCTCTAGGAGGGAATTAATATGAAAAATAACAAAGTGCATTCTCTTAATATTAAAGGGCTTAGCCTGATCAAGCTTTCTAATTAGGTCAGGATAATTTAAAATGGACTAAAAGTCATCCCAGATGGAGATATAAAAATTTCATAATTTTGCCCTAGATGCTATCTCTGTGACCTTAGAGGTTTCAGAAGAGCACTAATTTATCCAAACTTCCTGTGAGATTTAGATATTTATATAGACAGCAGACTGTACAGAAAATGCAAAAAGTCACAAATTTAAGGAATAATAAAGATTTCAACTCTTTATAAATACCTGTCCTTTTCTTATTTAGTCTGCATTAAGAAATATTTAGTTTTCATGTCCAAGTTAATGTGAAATGACAGATTATTCAGTTCAGAACACTGAGAAAAGCTACAGGGTAAATGATTTAGTGCAAACTCAACTATTTTTTTTATTTAAAAATTTCTCAGTTTGGGGCTATATCCAATTTCACAGCATCTTTCATTTTAGAAATATCTCAGTGGAAAACTTTAGAATCCACTGCACAGTCACTCCAAAAGCATTTATCTAGCTTTACTGTATTTGTTTAATTCAAATGCTTCCAGGTGAAAATGCTTCCATTTGGTTGAAACAGGTTTTTACCCAACTATTCAAGAGCCTATAAGGAAGAAATAACTTTAATAAAATAGAAAATGTTATAAATACAGCTTTATATCTAGCTAATAAGTAGTGTTTTTCAAAGTATGGTTCAAAGGAAGACTATTCATTAAGTTTTTAGTAGCTTTGTATTGTTAATAATGAAAACTGATCCATGCTAATAGACACACTATAGCACTGTGAAATGTACTGAAACCAATGAAAATAATGAAAAATATTTTAACAGTGAAAATAAAGACAGGAATTTCAATCAAGTCAAATGAAATTAAGTTAAAATGCCTTACTAACCCCTCTACAATTTTACTTTTTGCTTTTCTATGGTGGTTAAGTAGCCAAAACTCTCATCATGGACCCTCATGGAAAAAAAATGTAGTGTGATAAATTACACTAAAATATAGTAATTAATCAGATACTCTGATAAGGAATTTGAGCACCATTTAACTTCCATTTGTTGACTGCTTATTGTGTTACTATAATGCTTATTTATTCCTCGAGTAACTTTTAGTCTAAGGAAAACATAAGATATGCTGAGACCTGAGATAATGAGGAATGCACTAAACGTATGAAAAGTACAAGAGGACAGAGGAATAATAATGTATAGGTAAGAGGATAGTAACTGAGGATCAGAGTACACACCCAGATGTAATTTGAGCAACAACAACAAAAAAATGTTAGAGATTACTTATTAGTAATCCAGATAGATGTGAGACTGGGTAGCAGGAAAAGTCTCATGTAGATGGAGGGAAACTATTTGCAAAGACCCAAGGCATATGATCTTAAAATAATGACAAGTAGTTCATTATGAATGGAAGGTAGGATGGATGTAGATGTGAGACAGCAGCTAGGAGTCTAAGATGAAATTGGAAAGTCAGAGAGAGATTGAAATTATGAAGGATAGCATATGTCTTGCTAAGAAGTTTGGATTTTATCCTGAATGTAGTGCGGAGACATGGATTGGCATTAAGTCAGTTAGTAACATCATATGACACAATATGAAGGCAGCGGGACCAATATGTTGAAATTAGGAGTGACTTGCTATTGAAGGCAGAGGTAGCAGAATTGCAATAATATAAATGCATTCTAATGAAAGGCTCAAATAAGGTTGTGGTAGTGAGAGAAACTGGTAACTATATGTTAAGCTTGAAACCCAAAACTAAGAAGAAAGCCACATTAGGTACCTGATATTCTGAAGAGACTCCTAAAAATTTAGGAATCAGAGAGCTCCTCCAGAGCCTCAGGTGTCTGAACTAGTTTTGCTTGTTGAGATATCTTAACAGCAAAACATTACTTACCCCATCCACACCACTCTCCACTCCTCACCTCTGTGTATATAAGAGAATGTTAGAGAAAGAAAGATATTCTTTTCAGGCTTTGCCTTGATAGGGACTGCTAGGCTTTTTCTTACCCTTCCTATCTCCAAAATCAAGTGAGAGTAAGGCTATAAAGACTCACTCAAAGAAATTATAGAATTGGTTATTTTAATTCTTGATTGAACATTTGCTTAGGCAACAGATTTATTTATTGGTTCCTGGCCCTGTTTGAAGAGGGAGAGAACATAACTGGAGAGCGATAACAGCAGAAAAGGAAGTGACAGGAAAGAAACCTACACTCCCACCATTTAGAAAGGCAATCCCATGGATTGATAGACTTTAGAGAAGGTAAGCAAGCATAAGCTTTCTGGGATCCGTGAATAAAATACCAGAGGTGGGAGCTGACAGAGCTGGTAAAAGGCAGTGCCTGAGACTACATGAGGGAACTCTGCAGTAAGGAGGCCCCAAAGACTCACTGATGTGCTCACAAAAGCCAGTCTTCTCAGGCCTGCTTCAACAGTGGCGTGGTAGACAGCGGCTTTACCCGGAGTGACAGCTATATCCTACTAAGGACCACAACAGAAACTGAATAAGAGACACTAATTCCTTTCCAGCTCTCTTCTGCCAGTGCTGACACACAGAGGAGATAAAGAACTGGAAAGAAGGAGAAGAAAAGTCATGAAGAGAGACCATTCTCCATTCTCATTGCAGCTGCAGCATCCTGGGTTTGAGCCATTTGTCAGTGCTGAGCTAGGGGTGAGGAGAAGAGCAACAATCAGAGATAAATTTTACCTAGTAATGACTGAAAGTTATCTAAAAGCTATGGGACCTTCTTAGATGTCTGAAGGAAATGGAAAATGGATTTGAGAGAACATGGTTAAAGGCAATGATTAGAAAAAGTAAAAGCACTTCGTGTTTATTATCCACTGCATTTAGACCCTCCAGTAAGCCAAAAACAAGGGAATGAAATATTCAAAATGTGTAATAGATTCAACTTGATCAATTTGTTATGAGGGGAAAAGAAAAGTAAATAGTGACTTCTGAGTTAATAATTTGAATTATATCCTGAGCTTTAAAAAGGAAATGCTCTAAACTTTCTTTCTCTGGGCACAGTTATCTCATGTATAAAATAAAGGTTTTTATGATGGTTCTTAATCTTGTTTTCATCACAGACTTTCTTGAGAATCTGAGGAAAGTTACATGCTATCTCCACAAAAATAGGTACATGCACAAAGAATTTCCCATACAAATTCATGTAAAATAGATAACATTAAAGTAAGAAAATGATTTAAAGATAAAGGTAGAGTGTAGTTCTGTATAGGTTAAATTTGTTGAATTTGTGCAAATTCTAGTAGAAATATCTTTCAGAACAAGGACAATACAAATATGTGTTTAGGACTTTTGTTTTATTTTGTTTAATAGCAAGCGTTTTCTGATATCCAACTCTGACAAAGAGACAGCCTCCTTCTCACTCTTCTTTCAGAGCCTGGAGGTTCTGAAACTTTTCATTGGCTTAACACAAAAAGTTCTTCAATTTCTTTAGGTTGCTTGCAGTGATGCTCAGAGCCAGGGATGAGGTCCATTAATTAAAGTAACTTCTGCACTTAAGCTTTTTCTCGCTTTCTAAAGGCTGTCATACATGTCTTTCTGGGTCACTTCACTTCTTCCTTGGAGCTAAATTGCATCTAAAGGGAAGAGCATGGGGACAGTAAATCCCTCTTTTGGTTTTTTAAAAACCCTTAGGTTTTTAAAAATCTTACTGATCAAGTTAAGGAGTTGGAATTTCTCTTATTTCCATCATCTATAGGAAACATGTGTCTTCTCTTGTTACCCTTGAGTTTCCACTTCTGTCAGCTTCTGTTGTAGGTCAGAGTTGCCACCAAGCATGTCGACTTATGCAAAGCTTTCTTTTGCTGTTTAGTTTGAGTTTAATGTACTAGTAGCTGAAAGTGTAGTATAAATTTTAGTCCAAGAGTCCTACTCCAAAAATCTTAGTTATTTCAGTCCTCTGTGCCTCATTATTATACTTCTTTGATAAAGAAAGTATAATAATATATCCTGGGGTCTTTGTAAGAATTAAGATAAAGTATTAAAGGAGTTTTGCATAAGGCTCAGGAAATAGTAGAGGCATAACAAATGTTATCAAAACAAACTACATGCTATTTTATTTTTTAAAAAGGTATTTGAAGTGCTCCGGACCTCATTTTCTTCATCTATAAAATAAAACAGTTAAACTATATTCAGTTTGATTCAGTCGCCACTTATTGAGTACCACTTAATGTGGAATTAGTTTATGAAGACAATAAGTAAAACAGGTTACATTAGTCAGGAAGTTATTGACAAACAACAAATCAAAAGGGTGGCTGAAATCAGGGCTCTTCCACTTGCTGAATAGCCTTGAATGAAGTCATAAATGATGGCAAAACACAGTTTTCTCATCAGTAAATGAGACTAATACTCAACCCTCATAGTGTTTGGAAGCATTATGTGAAATAAAGTATGGAACATTGCTATGATGCTTGACACATAAAAAGTGTTCAGCATTCTAGGACTTTCATAGGTCCTAGACTGTCTTATTTTTCAAAGATCTCAACCTGGATTTTATCAAAAATAATGAAATGTACCTACATCGTATATAAAATGATTTTTTTCTTTTGCTATAAATCTTTTGAAATAATTTTTATAATTTTATCATTGGAAGTGTTATAATAGTAAATTTTTTATTATATTGTTATAACAGTAACTTTTTAATAACAATGGAAGAGATGAGTTGAGGTTGACTAATTGTTGCAATATGACATTGTATTATTTTCAACATTGCATTGAACAAACAGTTGTTTTCAGGTCTCAAATATTTATTTAGGCCCTTTACAATGCTGAAACTATAATGCTCAATGGATAAAATACCCTGTCTGTTGTGTACTAAGGAGAAGTGTGACAAATGCTGTGATGGAGTTCTGAGGAAGAAAAAATGAAGGCAGGAATAATTCTAACTAAAAAATATTAAGAAAGAGTTCAGATATATAGTATATTTGAGCAATAAAGAATAGGTAGGAGTCTGACCATTGAAAGGTATGTGGTTTTATAAGACTAGAGCAGTAGTCTCCAAATAGAGGTGTGAACAATTCAGCGATGTGCAAGAGAGCCATTAGGGGATGGGAGGAGGGAAAGGAGAAAATGACATAACATATTTGCTTTTGCTTATAATTTCTAATTATTGTCTGTTTAAAACATACCCAATATATTAATATAATACTGTGGGGGGCGTGTGTGTGTGTGCGTGTGGTGTCTATGTGATACATACAAAATTTATAAATGATATGAAATATATATATTGAGAATGCATTACAACATAGTTTGGAGACTTGCAGAGTATAAGGTGGGAGATCAGGGGCTGATAGAAGTTATGATCATTTGGTGAAGACTTTCAACTGTTCTACTAAGGAGTAAGTATGTTATTTTGTATGCTCTAGAGAGATGAAAAGTTCAGGCAAAAAAAAAATTAGATCTGTGATTTAGGAAGTTAAACACAGAAGCAGTGTGCAACTCGAATGAAAGGAATGAAAGATGAGAGTTCAGAAAAGCAATTAGGAAAAATATTCAATAGACATCAATAGATCATTTTACCTATTCCCTTCCCAAACCAGTATAAAGATAAGAGTTATTAATTTTCAACCATCGAATGAAATGCCACCTCCTCTGAGATGCCTTCCCTAACCACACTCATATCCCCCAGGTTAATGAGCTGCCTGCCATATGTACTCCAAATAGTTTCCTGTGCTTATTTCTTTCCAGATTTTATTATACCTAATGTTAATTTCCTGCTTACTTGTCTGATGCTTCCTCTACTCCTGTGGTTCCTAAGGATAGGAACTGAGACTTGTCATTATATCCCAGATACTTTCTACAGTTCCTAGAATATAGAAGCCACACAAAAAGATGTTGGTGAATCTAAATGAGACATTTCACTCTGTTTTGATTTAGTGGATTAATTACTACCACTTTTTTTAGCCATTTAGTGGATTAATTACTACCACATTTTTAGGGCTCAGGTTAGAGATCACTTTCTCTAGAAAAGTGTGTCTCCATTTAGCACTTATCTCCTTTAATTGTAATTACATCTATAATTGTCTTTCTTGTTAAGAGGATTGCTATTTCATTCACCAAAACAAAGAACCTAGGTATAGGTAGAATTTTAAGTTCCTTCAGTGTTAAATCTTATATATCCATGCTCTTTGGGGGATGCGGCAGGAAGTCCTATAGTATGAAGGAGATGATCTACACACTCAAACCAGATGACCTCTAACTAAGGCTCTTAGTTCCCAGGTGATAAAAGCCTCTGCATAGCTATTTTTTTTCTGTCTTGGGTTCTCTCCTCTGACCTTAATTTATAGTCATATCCCCAACCTGTTAAGGTTGATGTAAAAAATCTCATTTCAAAGCAGAATGTGTCTTGTTCACACAAACTAAGTAGAGTCAATATATTAGTAAACCAAAATCAGCAATACATTAAAAAGATCACATACCATGATCAAGTGGGATTTAATCCTTGGTACAAGGTTGGTTCAATATCTGCAAATCAATTAACATGACACACCACATAGACAAAAAACAATGAATAAAAATTATATGATTATATCAATAGATGCAGAAAAAGTATTTGACAAAATCCAACATCCTTTTATGAAAAATTCTCAACAAAGTGGTCATAAAGGGGGCATCCTCAATATAATAAAGGTCATACATGACAAACACACAGCTAACATTATAGTCAACAATGAAAAACTGAAGCTTTTTTTATGATCAAGAACAAGAACATATCCACTTCAACTACTTTTATTCAACATAGCATTGTAAGTCCTAGCCACAGCAATCAGACAAGAAAAGGAAATAAAATGCATCTAAATTGGAAAGGAAACAGTAATATAGTCATTATTATTAAAACTTAATTCATTATTAATAAATGAATTAAGTAAAGTAGCAGAGTACAAAATTAATAATCAGAAATCAGTTGCATTTTTATACACCAATAATGAACTATCAGAAAAAGAAATTAAGAAAACAATCTTACTCACAATTCCATCAAAAAGAATAAAATATTTAGGAATAAATTTAACCAAGTAGGTGAAAGACTTATTACACTAAGAAAACTATAAGATACTGAAGAAAAATATTGAAGAAGATACAAACAAATAGAAGGACATACTGTGCTTATGGATAGAGTTAACATTATTAAAATTTCCATACTACCCAAAGCAATATGTAGATTCAGTGCAATCTCTATCAAATTACCAATGACATTTTTTACAGAACTGGAAAAAATAATCCTAAAATTTATATGTGAACATAAAAGACCCCAAAAGCCAAAGCAATTTTGAGAAAGAACAAAGTTGGAAGTATCATGCTACTGGATAACAAACTATACTCTAAGACTATAGTAATCAAAACAGCATGGTACTGGCAGAAAACAGACACAAAGTCATTGGAACATAATAGACAGCCCAGAAATAAACCCATGCCTACGTGGTCAATCAATCTATGACAAAGGAGGTAAGAATATACAATAAAGACAGTCTCTTCAATAAATGATGTTGGAAAACTGGAAAAATACATGCAAAAAATGACCACTTTCTTGCACCATATACAAAACTAAAGTCAAAATGGATTAAAGATTTACATGTTAAGACCTGAAATCATAAAACTCCTAAAAGAAAACAGGCAGTAAACTTTTTGACATCACTCTTAGCAATATTTTTTGGATACATTACCTCAGGCAAGGGGAACAAAAGAAAAAATAAATAAGACTTCATCAAACTAAAACATTTTTGCATAGTGAAGGAAACCATTAACAGAACAAAAGACAGCCCACTGAATGAGAGAAGATATTTGCCAATGGTACATCCAATAATGGATTAATATCCAAATGTATAGGGAACTCATACAACTTAACAACAAAGAAACAAACAATTTAATTTAAAAAAAAACAGGCAGAGATACATGCTCAACATCATTAACCATCAGAGAAATGCAAATTAAAACCACAATGAGATATCACCTCACACCTGTCAGAATGGCTATCGCCAATAAATCAACAAATGTTGGCAAAATTGTGGAGAAAAGGGAACCCTTCTTCACTTTTGGTGGGAATATAAATTGGTGCAGCCACTATGAAAAACAGTACAGAGGTTCCTCAAAAAGTTAAAAATAGTACTGTATGACTCAGCAATTCTACTCCTGCATATTTATTCGAAGGAAAATGAAAACACTGATTCAGAAAGATATATGCATTCCTATGTTCATAGCAGCATTATTTACGATAGCTAAGGTATGGAAGCAACCTAAATGTCCATTGATAAATGACTGGATAAATAAGTGATACATATATGTAATGAAATATTATTCAGCCATAAAAAGTAATGAAATCTTGGCATTTGTGACAACATGGATGAGCCTAGAGTGTATTATACTACGTGAAATAAGTCAGACAGAGAAAGAAAAATACCATATGATTTCACTTATATGTGGAATCTAAAAAACAATATAAACAAACAAAACAAATTCATAGATAAAGAAAATATACTGATGATCTCTAGATAGGAAGAGCATTGGGGAGTGGGAGAAATAGGTGAAAGAGCTTAAGAAGTATAAAGCTACCAGTTATAAAAATAGTCACAGAAATATAAAGTACAGTATAGGGAATATAGTCAATCATATTGTAATAACTATGTATGGTGTCAGATGGGCACTAGACTTACTGGAATGATCATTTCATAAGGTATATAAATGTCTAATCGCTATGTTATACACCTGAAAGTAACATAATATATTGTATGTTGACTGTAATTGAAAAATAATTTTTAAAAAACTGTACATGGAATTTTCCTATGACACAGAAATTATATTTTGGGGTATTTATCTCAGAGAAATTAAAACTTACATTCATATAAAATCCTGTACACAAATGCTTATAGCAACTTTATTTGTAATATCAAATTTTAGAATCTGCCCAGCTGTCCTTCAACAGGCGAATGGCTAATAAACTACGGTATATCTATACCATGGAATACTATTCAACAATAAAAAAAAATAAACTACTGACACACAAAACTTGCATGAATCTCCAGGGAATTAATGTAAGTGAATTAAAAGGCCAATCTCAAAGAATCTCATATTGTAAGACTTCATTTATATAATATTATTGAAATGAAAAAAAAAATTAGAAATGAAGGGCAAATTAGTGGTTGGCAGGAATTAGGAACCAGTGTAGGGTGGTGACGTTAGTGTGGAATGAAGGTGAGTATGGCCATAAAAGGGAAAATGAGAAATCTTTATGGTGTTAGAACTATTCTATATCTTGACTGTGGTGATGGATGCAGAAGTGCTAAATGAAAATGTTGTATATAACTTAAAACACAAACAAATAAGTAAGTTAAAACTGGGAAAAGCTGACCAATGGCTTACATTAATATCAACATCTAATTGTGGTATTATACTATAATTTGACAAAATGTTACCATTGAGAGGTCCTAGAAAAAGCATACAAGGGATCTCTCAGTATTATTTCTTAAAACTTCATGTAACTCTATAATTATCTCAAAATTTTCCAGTTAAATAAATATTTTACTGCAGCATCAAAAAACATATAGTTAAATCTGAAAGATGTCTAAAACCTGTAGACTAATAACTACAAAATATTATGTAGAGAAAATAAAGACCTAAATAAATGGAGATACATGATGTTCACATATTGTAAGACAATATTGTTTTAACTCTACACATATCGACCTACAAATTCATTGAAATATCCTAATCAAAATTCCAACAAGCTTTTTAGAAATTGACAAGCTGTTTTTAAAATTCATACGGAAATGCAAAGAATGTAGAATAGACAAAACAGCTCTGAAAAAGAGTAAAATAGGACATCTTAACTTACCTGACTTCAAGACAGATCATAATGATACAGTAATCAAGACAGTGTGGTTTTGGCATGAAGATAGATTAATAGATAAATGGAACAGAAGAGAGAGTTGAGAAATTGACTTACACATTTATGGCCAATTGATTTTTGACAATGATGAAAAAGCCATTGAGAAAAGATAGTCTTTTTAAAATAATAGCTTGGAACAATTGGGTAACCATATCCAAAATAAATAAATAAGGTAGATTCATACCTCAGAGCATAAAAAAATAACTCAAAATGAATCATTGACATAAACATAAAACTTAAAACTATAAAATTTCTAAAAGAAAATGGAGAATCTTTGTGACTTTAGGTTATGCAAAGATTTCTTAGTACAACAACAAAAACAAAACATAAAATAAAATTGATAAATTGCACAATCACTTCATCAAGGAAGATACATAGATGGAAAATAAACACATGAAAAGATGCTCAACATCGTTAGTTAATAGGGAAATGCAATTTAAAACCGCAATGAGATTCTAGTACCTACTTATCGTAATAGCTAAAACTAAAAAGACTGACCATATCAAGTGTTGTAAGAACTCTCATATAATTCTGCTGGGAATGTAAAGTAGTGCAACCACTTAGAAACAGTACAGCAGCTTCTTAAAAAGTTAAACATTAAATATAATCCAGATGATAAAGTCATTATAGTCCTAAGAATTTATCCAAAAGAAATAAAAGCAAATAATTATAAAAGAATTTGTAAGAAATGTTTATAGCAGCTTTATTTGTAATAGCCCCAAGCTCAAAATAACCCAAATATTCACCCAAAGGTGAATGGATAAACTAGTTGTGGTTTATTCACACAATAAAATACCAACTCAGCAATGAAAAGGAATGGATTAGTAATAATTCATGGATGAATCACAACTTAATTATGCTGAATGAAACTAAACAAAAAGGAATATATATGTGTATATATATATATATGTGTGTGTGTATATATATTTGTGTATATATATATATATATATATATATATATATATAAAATGTTATAATTCCACTTATTTAAAATTCTGTAAAAGTACAAACTTACTATAGTGACAGAAAGCAGATCAGTTGTTGCCTGGTGAGAAAGGGTTAGGATAAGAGAATGCAAAGGAACACAGATGCTTTGGGTGTAATGTATATGTTGACTGTCTTGACTGTGGTAATGGTTTCATGACTGCATCCACATGTGAAAACTTTACAAAGTATATGCTTTAAATGTGAGCTTATGATATTCCTATCATACCTCAATAAAGCTGTGAAAAAAAAATAGAATTAATTACCCTTAGAATAACAACAAGATGTTTTCCATAGTATACTAGGTCCTGCATGATCTTGCCCCATGTCTACATCTCCAGTCTCATGTTGGGCCACTCTCTGACCTGCCTTTATATGCTGCCATCATAATTGGCCATTTGGATTTTCAAGGTTTTGTTGTCCACCTCATTTCATGGCCTTTGCAAATTTTATTCCCTCTGCTTTCCTACGTTTTGCCTAGTTCACTCTCTCTCAATCCTCAATTCTCAGCTCAAATATTATTCCCCCCAGAAAAGACTTGTAGAACACCCTAAATAGTTAAGGTTTTTATATTCAAAGCTTTCCCTGGCATGCTCTACTTTTTCCTTTTTAAAATTTGCCACAGATTTTATATATATTTTTGAGTAAATTTTCAATTAATATCTGTTATGTACCACTAAGTATAATAATTTACATATGTTATCTAGTTAATACTTTAAAAAACTAGTTAGATATGACAGTTTTACTTATAAGGAAAGAGGTTAAGTAACTTTGCTTAAGATCATGTACATACTAATCAATGACAGTGATTTGAACTCAGCCCTCTCTGTCTTTAAAGCGTATAGTCTTAATGATTAATGATTCTGTGATATGATATCCACTATGCTATAATAATACCAGAAAGCCTGAAAGTCAGAGCATGATCTCTAAATAATATGGCAGGAGGTAAATAGGTGGCACCCCCAGGCAAGTAGTATACTTGGAAAGATCTAAACTATGTTGTGTGGTGTCTGAGAGGTAAGCCGAACCTGGAAAACATGGAAATAGAGGGTCCAGAAAATGATCCTGAAATTCAGAAATAAGGACAGTCATCAAGAAGTCAGCCCCTTGTAAGATAAGGGTAAACACAATGCCATCCTAGGAGACTGTGGTTTTGGGCAATTTAGCAAGGCAGAGATCCACTGATTAAGTACAAGATTAAACCCAAGATGTCTCCAGGTCTAGGAAGAAACTCAGTGGAGAAATTAAGAGACCAGAAAAATATACTAAGCATGACTTGATACTGAATGCTAGAATGCTGGTTTGCATTTCTAAGGTATTTCCCTACTCCAACAGACCTTTACCTCACCACTCCCTTACCACCCTATTCCAAGTTCAAGAATGTCTCAGCAGAATTAATACCCAAATCTGAAAATTCCAAATGTAGGAGTTACATGATAATAATAGCAAAGGGAAAGAAGATAGGTGGAGGTGGAAAATTGCAAGGAAATATTTATTCAATATTTAATTATCTAGTAGTTATGAATGCAATAGTCAGATATTATAACGTGAATCACATTCATTGTCTTTTTTTTTCTTATCTAAGTTAAAAATATAGGCTTATCTGATAAGGATGTGCCATATGAATCAGTAGACAGGCTTTTGATTAAATGACACTGCCACTTGACAGATAAAAAACATCATGGTATTTAAAATTCCTCATCCCCTGGCGTATCAGTGGCCTAAAATACAGGAGTGTTCATAAACTATCTGTAAAAGGAGAATATAATATATTGCCTGCTGTCAGTGAGAAAAGACTTATCTTAAATCAAGAGCTGCAATACTGCCAGTATCTAAGATACATTTATTTCTTTAAAGGAGGTGAACTTTTAAGCCAAATTTCCCACCCACTGGATTAGAATTTATAACAGTCAGTAAAATCCAGATGTTTTCAAGATATTTTATTTACAGTTTGTACAAATTATAGTCTTTTAGCTAAATCTCAGTAAAGTTTGTTATTCTCACAAGATACTTATTTGTTTACAAAATGTGTAATTTTTGCTTTTAAATATATCTTTTTTGTGGCATTGTATTTTGGGGATTGAAATGGGATAAATTAATTATATTCCACTTTTATAGAAACTGAGCACTATTTTAATAAATAAATATAATTTTTCATTGGCCATCTTGAATGGATTATATATCTTTTGAGGTCACTGTGTATTCCATATATCTAAAGTTAGCATCCCTCCTAGACAAACTACAAAATCAAATTTTCTATTTCTAGTTTGCCTTGCTTCTAAATTTGTCTCCATTCTTATATGTTGTAAATCGAGTTTGATCCATTTTGGAAACGATGTGATAATGTGATATTTTTAAACTGCTACCTTTATTGATGACAATATATAAGTAAATTCATAAGCAATATTTGGCAGCCTAGAATCTAATGCAATTGTTTTAAAGTTCAGTAATCTCAATAACTCTCAGTTCTAGGTGGTCAGCAAGATTGAATACACAATATAATATGAAGGATGTTGACTAAACATATTTAGCCATTCTTGTATCTTAAAGAGTTTAATATTATCATGTTGCTATGGAATAAATCATTGTTTTCAGGACTAGGAGGATCTAATTTTAGGATTTTAAGTTCATCGGGATCACTGATTCTTACTAAAAGCAGTACAGTCTGTTACTTCCTCTTTCCCAAAGAAGTCAGTTCAGACTCTAATGGCATATCAAATAAAACTACAACAGCCAGCCACTTCTTTTAGGTTGCTTGAGTAGATTAATATACCGGTGAAATAATGGGTTATATATTTTAGGAGCTTAGAAAAGAGAAAAGGAGAAAAGCACTAATTTAATTTAAATCTGTATGTTTCTGGAATGATAACTACACAGGAGAATATGATAATCTTAAATATCAAACTCATTTTCACTGAACTTCTAAAAATGTTTAATAATACTGTAATTTTTCACTTTCATATAAGACTCAAGGTCTGCTTTTAACAAAGGTCTCCAAATGAGCTCAAATGTAAACTCAGATATCATGTTTTTATGTTTAAAAAGTGCAGTGAGAGCAGCCCAGGTGTCAGGTATCAGGTATCAGGTTTCAATTTCATACCCTTGCTGCACAAGTGGCATTGTAGAGTAACTACCATAAATCATCTCTTGGCTGTATATTACAGTTAATTTTGTGTTCTGTACTTGTCCTACTTTATGTTTTTATGCTTTCTTTTTATATTTGATTTTTGAGGTCAGTCTTGGTTTCACTCTTTGGAGATGAAATACCTAGCTTAATATTAAAATATTGCTGGGTGATATTATAGTATAAATTTTAATAACCAAATTCAAGGTCACCTTTTTTCCACAAGTTTTAGAGTTAACTGTCAAAAGAAAAAACTGTAACTCCCTAGCCCTTTTAAATATGAGAAGATATTAAGTGGGTTTTTTATATAATTTCTTGAAGGATAAAACATCTGTACTATCACTGCATATTTCACAACAGTCCTTTATTTTATTATTACCTTGGAAGTAGTTTCAGACTTTATCAGAGTTTCTTACCACTTAGCTGATGTTCAGTAAAACAAGAAAAAAAACCTTTTTTAATAATTTTCAGAATAGCTATTCTTCCAGACGGGAGTCTGCGGATCCTAAATGCTTCTAAATCAGATGAGGGAAAGTACGTTTGCCAAGGGGAAAATGTCTTTGGTTCTGCTGAAATCATAGCTTCAGTATCTGTAAAAGGTAAGAAAATGTGGCTAATATTTCATAAGCATAGTTTCATGGCCTTATCAGAAAGTGGATAAATGTAATATGCATGTATATGTGTTTACACATATGTGTGTGCATGCTTCTGTTGATAAAATACATCGTAAAAATAGAACTAACACAACCAAATTGTCCCTTTCCATTATTTAGGGGACTGTAAAGAAAGAAATACCTCGTTGGTAGAAATTTAAATATTTTTCTTTGAACAAAATATGTGAGAGGTAAAGAAAACTTTCTGGAGTTTTAGTCAATATCTCAAAATTTAAAAGTATGCCAACAGTATAAAAGTATTTTTTCTCTACTAAAGTTAATTTTAGTGTTTATCAGCAATATTCTTTTATTACCACTTTAATGGGGAATTTGGAGCAGAAAGGAATAGCAGCAGAAGGACATAGATGTGAGGTGTTGGAGTGTGCATCAGGTAAACTAATGCCAGAGCTGCTCTTAGATGTTTGCAGTAATGGAATTTTTTATATGTCATCTTTTAATATTATAAATACTGATGCTTCAATGTTTCTGTTAGTTTTGTTTCTAAAGTGAATTAGATTTCAAGCCTGGAACCTTCTTTTGAGACTGACTATATGTCAGTGTTTAGTACTAAGAAAATCTCATATCTTAGGCAGTCTCTTCAATTGGCAAAGGAATATTTTTTCGTAACTGACTATATCCTTATTTTTTTTCTATTTGTGCATGTGTTATATAATGAATAATATTTTGGCCATATAAAATATAAAAATGTTAATTTTCTTTCTATAGAAATAGAAAAGTAATTAAAATAGACAGCACTCTGATATTTTAGAGAAGAGGAAAACATCAATGGAAGGAAGGAACATAATTTAAAAGATGTCTTCGTTTATAGTATACATTACAGGACTCCAGCTCAGTCTTCTACTTCCAGTCTGTGTCTTATACCTTCTGTGTGCTAAACAATCTTTTTCATAATGAAGCACTGCTGGATCCAGAGTCATTTTTTTATATAATAACAAAATGTTTTCTGTTAATCACAAGATAAATGGAATATTTACTTACTTGGAATATTCTAATTCTCACAAAGTTTAAACTACAGTATTATGTGATTATCCGTGTTCTCGGATGAAGACAGAACTAAGACTGTCACACAGAATACCTGATTTCTAAAATATTAACATTTACAGTGAATTTTTTTCCTGGTATTGCATCGTCTTCTTAGTGACTACTTAGAAGGATGTGATTGGTGGTTAAGAATGGTACTTCATCATATTACGCTATTGCCAACAGCAGAGCTAGAATAGAAAAATTGGGCTAATTTTTAATTATTTGTGTCAGTCTTCTTGAGATATCTACAATCAGAAATCTACTTAAAATGAAAGACAAAATCAAAATCCTCTCTCCCTCACTTCCTTACTTTATTCAAAATAGTACATCATATTGCAGTTATTTGATCACTATCTGAAATAACCCTTAGGTATACAGCTTGTATTAGCCTTTAATAGTTCACAGTTGCTCTAAACCCTGTATATGTGTATTTTTTAAATTAAATCTCTAAATAATTAAACATTTTTTTCTCAGAAACATTTCCATTCAATATTTTGTCTTTCTTTTCAGATCTCAATTAAACCATTTACAACCTATCAAAAGTGATATTTTATAATCAGCCAGAGGTCCCTTTTTTACTTCTTATCCATTCTTAAGAGAGGTTGTAGAGTGAAAGCAAATACAAGGTTTTATAGTAGTAGTATATTTTTATCTCTGTTAACATAGCTATTTGAAGGGAAGTGCTTCCTACAACCTTTAAAGAAGAGAACTCACATGTATTCTTTCTCCTTAGATATGGAGCATTTTTTATTGTAAAAATCCTTTTATTTACATTTGATGGTCCGTGAAGGTGGACAGGAAGGATGTGGCTTTTTTTTGTCTAATTTTTCTCCTTCCAAGATGTCAAATACTGTTTCTACTTACATAGTCTCTCATCTTTTTTTTCTTTTTTCTTTTTGGTCCAAATTGACTTCTTAATAGGAACAGGAACTTTTAAATCATCACTTCCCTACAGAAGCATAGTAAAGTGCCCTAGCATGCCAAATGTTATATTTCAATTAATATGTATACTTAAGGATGTGTATTTGAAACAACTGTATTCATAGATTCCTTGTTGTAAGTTTTTTCTCTTTATTTATAATATAGAACGCAGAGAAATAATACGTGTTCGTTATGTTAATTAATGCATTATATTTCTATAGAACCTACAAGAATAGAACTTACTCCTAAAAGAACAGAGTTAACTGTGGGAGAAAGCATCGTTCTTAATTGCAAAGCAATTCACGATTCCAGTTTGGATGTCACTTTCTACTGGACACTAAAAGGACAGCCTATCGATTTCGAGAAAGAAGGTGGACATTTTGAAAGCATCAGGGCCGTAAGTTAATACACTTTTGTTTTTTGAGTAATAATAACTTTAGAAATTTGGACTCAAATGTAAAAACTTTTTATCTATGAAATGTTAAGGAAAAATAGGAAAAAAATTAATTTGATATAAATGATTATTTTCATTATTTGTTTTATGTCAGACTGAAAGAAATAATTATTTTAAAACTCCCAGTAAAAAATTAGGAATACTTTATTATGCAAATCTAGCTACTTTGGCACTTTTATTTACTCGATTAATATTATTAATATTTACACATTACTTCTCAAAGTTATGTTGCTACATAAAGTGGCTAGTGTTAAAGCATTATTAACAATAATTATGATACAACGAATAAATGCAATAACCTGCCTCACCTACTCCTCAAGGAATAATAATTATTGGAGATTTTTAAATTTCTGCAACCTGTAGTTAAAAGTGTGCATTAGCCTTAGATAAACATCCACAGACTCATCTCTTGCCCACCTAATCTTTTCTTTGTAATATCTTCTTTTATTTTACATAGCAATGCAGCAATCAATTAAATGGAATGAGAAATCTTTTGAACCAAATTTTATAGAATCATCAAGTGTCTAACTCAATAGAGAAGTGAAAAAAACACCTTCTCTCCCTCTACAGTCTTATTTAAGACAGAAGAGTTACATGGCAGAGGGAGAGAGAGAAAGCCGGCTAGAATTAGGGTGACAGAGATATTTTACCTGCTATATCCCTTCTCTGTTAGCTAAAGAGATGGTTTATGCCCACAAATTCAATTTAAAATGCTGCCACGTGCTTACCAACATCAGTTTGTTTTTCTCTAAACACTTTGGAAAACAGTGGAAAACCACAGCTATGATGAGCCTAAACATATAAAACAGTAAGAATTGAATTTTATTTTTTATGATAAAGGTAATGTGATACAGTGAAAAAAGTCCTAGACCCAAAGTCGAGAATTTTGTGGATCAATTTCTAGTTTAATCCCTAATCAACTGTGTATCAAAAAGCCAGTTGCTTGCCTTGCCTAGGCATTGATCTCATAGAGAAGAAAAGTGAACAAGTTGGACCAGATAATTTCTAAGATCCCTTCTCACACTAGAATTTGATAAATTTATATAAGAAGAGTAAATATGAGCTCTCTAGTTACATTTGCCAATGTAACCAAAATTAAATATTTTCTTCAAATTATTCCTTTCATCCTAATTTACTTGGCATTTTATGGGAGAGATATATAAATAAGAAATAATTACCAACTACATTGTTCACATCATATTAAATAAGTTTATTTTAATTATTAATGGTTATGTAAAAAATATTCAGATCCTGTTAAATTAAATGAATTTTCCTCTAACTTGTGACTTTTCTATTTCCTTTACCTTGGATTAATAATTCCTTCAAGACTGTGAATGTATTTTATGGCATGAATGTCATAAAACAGCACCAGAAAGATATGATAGAAAAATATTACACTGAAAACAAAAAAATTTCTCATCAAAAATATATCTTCTCAGAATTATCTGTAAACATTCAGATGGAGCGATCATATATAAAGTAAAAATATATCTAAAATGAATATTGTTTTTTCTTTATATAAGCAAGCCCCCTCTTTATTTTAAAATACCAATAGAGAAATTAATGGTCCTGGTCAAATTATATGAATTCTTGTTTTTGTCTCTTAGGCAGTACCACTTTAGTTTGATGCCATTCTTTTGTATTAGTAAATACCTTTAATTCCTTTCATAAGGTTGGCAGTTAGCAGTACCTGCTATATTCTTTACATACTTGCTGATCTTGCCCTTGAGTAGTACAAAATTGACTCCTTACTCCCTATTAACCCATATTTTTACAAGCCATGTTAAAAATAGGCTCTGGATTGTAGACAGTGATAATAAACTATAGAAAAGAAGAGTAGAGCAAGTTATCATATTAAGAAGTGAGAAAATATTTAGGTTTAAGGTAATGTAGGACTTGCCATTTTTAGTATATGCGGAATACTTAATAGAAGTTTATATGTACTTTAAAAATTGGAAGCTTTAAAAATGCAAAACAAAATAAATTGTCTATCCCTTTTCTCCCAATTTCCTCAAACACTGATTGGGTCCTGGGTAGCTTCAGGGGCATAGATTGGAGGGAATTCCATTTTATGACATTTAAAAGACAGAGAGAAAAAAAATAAAAGAATTCTATCCCCCCTCCTGCCTTTCTCCTTGTGAATTAATATGTCTGAGAAATAGTATGTTTTAGGAAAAGGAATGAAAGTGTTATATAGCAGGGAGATTTGGGAAAGCCTTGGGACTTGTGGATACCTGCTGTTGAGAAGCCAGTTGAAGACTGGCAGGGCTCAGAAGAGAGCCAAAGTGGGGCAGTCTGTGGCCTGCTCCGAGTTTCAAAGAAGAGCCATTGAAGAGATCATAGAGGGCCTAGACTGGCCCAGCAGGGTAGGAAAGCCATACGGAATTCAGGGACTTAAGAAGAAATAGAGTACCTTTGATTGGAGCTCTCTCTAAATTAACTGCCTTGGGGCCTAATCCACCAGTGGGTAAAATTGCATGGGGATGAATCAGAACAGAAAGAGGGGTATACTTGCACATTAACACAACAGAAAGTCAAATGAATCAACCAAATTTCTGACCAAAAAAATAAATAAGTGAAGATATCAACGGTGTTGAAATTTAGCAATATGTATATATATATATACACCAAAATATAGCTTAATGAAGTTTTCTACCTTTAAACTAGTTGTACCGGTGTCTTTTGTACATAGCCTCTGATTTGTAGATAAAGCTCTGGGCAAATTTTTATGTGTAGCTTTTATAACATCTATATACAATGTACATTGTTATGTGTTAAGTAAAATAGTGCTTTTGGACTGCATTTTAAGTGAGTGAATAGATAAACATAGTCGCATCATGTTAAAAATAAGTATTGCTTCGAAATTTAAATGGAAACATCTATAATAAAAATGCTTCTATTTTTCTTGCCCTCTTTATTTAGGCCATGTTTTACAAACCCAGCAATATGACTGATTTGGAGTGAGTCCATTAATGAAGCCACCATTTAAAAGGATCTTTGCAAATCTATAAACGTTTGATCCAGTTCACCAAAATCACCTTTTTGGCAGTGATATGAATTAACTGAATGTGGCAAATTAATGCGGCTATTCTAAAGATTTTTATTTCAATTCAGTTTATAAGTTAAGTGCTGTGGAGGATCCAAAGTAAAAGGCATGGCCCTTCACTCCTAAGAAAGCACAATTCAAGGAGAGAGAAAGCAGGGTATGCTGTAATCTATTTTAACAGTGCTGTCACCAGAGAACTCTGTGCATATAGCTGGTAGGAGGAGTTGGTATTTGAACTGGACCTGGATAGGCAGGATTTTACCAGGTGCCTAGGAGAAGAAACTGCATTTCAAACAGAGTGAGCAAGTGAAGCAAAGATAGAAGGGTAGCATGTTTCATGAACAGTGAGGAACCACTGACCCTGACAGTACAGTGAGGGCACAGAGTGGACAATAAGTCTATATTTGTTGAATAAATTTAAAGGGAAGTAGCAGAGGCCTCATTAAAAAGTAAAAGCCACTGATTTCCAAGCTGTAGAATTGGGGTTGTATTTTGAATTCAGTAGGTAGTGATGTGATTAAATTTGTTTTTTGGAAGATAAGTCTGACAGCTGTGTGGAGCAGGGATTGAACATTCACTCTAGACTGACTGAACAGAGATTACAATGAGGAAGTCGACCATTATAAGCTTTGGCCCTGAGTAACTATCCTGTTATCAAATAAAGCATTTACAATCATGTTTTGACACAATTGTTTATGTCAGTCAGAGGTCTTTGAGAACCTTTTAATACCCTCAGGATGTCTGAACAGCACCATGACCAAAGCCACAGACTTAATGGAGGACTGTGGTGATGCATTGTTTTCCAGAGACTTGAAATTCCTAATTATTTATTTGAGACGAAAGCTAGTTTTAATCCTTATAATGCATGAAGAACAGTTACACTGAATATTATGGTAGCCTGCAATTTACTCTCTTTTTAGGCAGAGAAAAAAAATTTAAAAAGTTGTCATCAAGATGGTTAGCTTAAGAACTGCCTTTTCCATTGTGAACTCTCCAAACATGCTGAATTACAACTAAATGGGCAACCAAAACAAAATGCATTATTTGGATGGTTCTTCATATTAACCCAATTATCTGGTTATAACAGTTTGCTTAGGAAGGCAAGGTGGGGATATTTGACCCCATTTTTTAATGAGGAACTTGAAGCATCAGACTTTTCCAGGCCACATGAATACTAAAATGGAATAACAAGATTAAATACAGTGTGATTTTTAAACTGCATTATGTTTATTCTCCTTTATAAAGATTATCCTCTCCAGATTCATTGACCATTGTGTTCAGCCCTTGTCTATAAGCTGCAGGAGATAAAAATAAAAGGAAGATTTGGTTCTAATTTTTAATAAATTTAAAGATGACATAGAATATTAAGTATTTCAAGAAAAATATTACCATAAAAACAATTACTAATCTTTTATTACAGCTAAATATTATTGGAGACCAGAAGAGAAATTAATGTGTATTATTATCATTATGGAAGAAAGCAAGAAAAGGAATTAATTGAGCACATAGTGTATACAAACTACTCAGCTAAAAAATTGTTATGTAATAGCTCATCAATTTCTCATAACTATCACAGGGAGTACTATTATTTGGGGAAAATGTGCAACTTTACCTAGACCTCAGAGAATGGGTAGCATTAGGATAGGAAAAGAATAAAGAGAAAGACACCTAAAATCGGTGAAGATACTGTATCTCAGGGTTGTGAGGGATCTTGGAGATTATTGAGTTTGTCTTAAACTGATACATGGATTCTCCATCAGTATCATGAGTGTCTGCTGTAACACTTTTAATGATGAGAAACTCACTCCTCTGAAGTAGTACATTCCATTGCCAACAAGATCTAAATGTCAGAAAGTTGGAAAGTAGAAGTAATTGTGATACTCTGTATACCAAGCATGGGAACCATACAGGAACAAGCCTGATTTGTATCCCTGGTTTTTGAGCAGTATTAGGTAGATAAAAAGGGCCAGAATATAGACTCTTTAATATTTTGAGGATTTTACATTAGCTGAAACATTCTAACCTGTGTCAGTCTTCTTATTATAGTGACTTCTATTCCTAGTTTATTGTCTTGGGAGTTAGCATCTATTTCCTAAAGAGTAAAAGTTTCAGAACAGATGACAGTAAGTGTTCAACTAGCACCATTCTCTTTCCTGGTGGATAAATGTTAATGTTTTTAAAATGAATAAAATCACTGGATACACTGCCAGGGTTTACTAAGGCACAAAGTTTTGAGGATTTGGCCAGTTTCTGTTGCATCTTCTTCATCGTATTAGCAGATACGAGTCTTGAAAGTATTTCATAACTAATCAGGAAGCATACAGAAGGGCAGAAGATCAGTATATCTAACAGAGGCATGCATTCTCTTAGGCTCATTTTACTCACTGGTAATATTCATACTTTCAAGTAATATGGCCTCCTAGACTCTGAGCCTTACCCTCTCCCTGACTGGCAAAGCTCTTGTTCTTCATCACCACTTGATTTCATGCCTCCTGGATCTCTGTCTTGCTCTGAATCCTGGAAACCTGGTAATCCACCAACTTCCTCTTCTCTGCTGTAATTTTTTGACTGCCACATGCTTGCTTTATAACAGTTCTCTCCAGTCTTCAACCTAACTTAACAAAAGAAGTCACTTTGTCTTTTTAATGGCATTCAATAATGGAGTAAATACCAACCAAAGCTTCGGGACTGAAAAGGAAAGAGGTTACCCTCAAGGCCTTAGAATTTTCAGATTATTCCAGGAAAGTGTACCACATCCATCTTCCCTGCTTGTATGTGATTCTGCAACATTTTATATATTAATGAAATAAGCTAAACTGCGAGGTCCCTAAAAGCATTTTATGTTTGATCACTTTGCACTGTGGACATCCATAAAATATCTACTCAGTCAATATTTATTAAATACAAAAAATAAAATCGTGACATAAAGCATTTTCTCAGTTTAGCCAACTATTGCATTATTTCAGAGGTTTAATATAAATGCTGCATAAAATTATGTTAAAACCTATTATAAAATAGTTTATTCTCTTGCTTTTTAACTTTTTACATAAAATTGGATGTTCACTTTAGTACAGTTTGGAACTGAATAAAAGGTGACTGCCTTAGATGACATCTGAGACAGTCTATTATTAGAAGACCACTTTTTAATTTCTGGGGATGTTATCTGAGTAATCTGTGGACCATAAATACCTTCAGGGTCACAGCTGGATACTAGCCCCATGTTGATTATCCACCTTCATTTTTACTCTAATTGTCTCTCTTGATTTTTTGTAGTTTGTCAGATGTAGTATAATCAAGTGATACCTCCAAAGTTATCACATATGAAAAAATAGACTTAACCATCCAAGTCACACAGGCCTCCCTTTGTTCATAGAATCTACCAAAAGAAACCTTCTAGATATGGTATTATGGTAGGGATACAAAGCATTTTTATTCATTTAGAGGCTCCATTTTTGATAGATGTTTTATCTTTATAATATATTTACATGGCATTATGGGTGATATGAAAGTTACTAGTTTCTCTGAAATGTTTTGTAGTACAAAACTGCATATTTGGTTGGTTGATTTATTGATTGGTCATTTGACTGATTGATTTAGAGAGAAAATAAAGCTTCTTGATAATGGCAATTTTAGTGTAGGCTATGCTGAGAAAAATCAGATCAGTAGCCTATGTTCTGTGATCTCTGTGGGAATAAAAAATATAGCGAAGAATGATGTTTCTCAGAGATTCTTATCAGAGCCATCTGGATATTTCAGATTATTGGGTTGGGAAAAGTAGAGAATAAGAAATAGGAAATACTCCTTACCTCTTAGTAGAATTTGTTTTCCTAGAGTGTAAACTCCAGAAATTAAGAAGTGCATAAAGTCTAGAACTCCATATATTTTCCCTTTTGGAAGTTTTATTTTTCTCAAAAATTATTTTTTCCTTTCATTCATATATGTGTGTGTGTGTGTGTGTGTGTGTGTGTGTGTGTGTGTGTGTGTGTATATATATATATATATATATATGTATATATATCTGAATATATATATATTCAGACTGGATTTCTGTAATAATACATTCTCATTGTGTTTGTTGTTTTTAACCCAACCAAAGGATGAATTTAATCAGTAATGAAATTCCTGTGTCTTTGGAAATATGACTATTGGTAGTCCCCAGTACATTTCTGCAACCACTGTTATTATTTTCAACCTTGACCATGAAGTCTATTTGATTTGTTTCAATGATTTTTATTAAACTAAATTCTAACCTGAGTCATTTTCAATAGTAAATTACTTACTTAGACCTATTAGTCTTTCTAAGATGTATAACAAACTTCTAATAAGTATTTTTATGCAAAATAATACTCCAGATATTATGAGTTTCAGTTAAGAATTTCTATTGTATTTTTTCATTATTACTCTAAATTTCTATTAATCATTCTGCCATTGTACATTGAAGAATAATCAGTGGAACTTGACTCTAGAACTGCTTCCTCTTCCTCATCTGACAAAGACTTATTTTTACAAGAAAGCAAAAGTTTTTATAAATTATATATGTTCTAAACAGTTTAGAATGAATAAATAAATAAATGCATAATATTAAGCCCACTCTTTAAATTATAAAAGTGTAACTTTCTACATGTATCAAATGTTCAAGTTGTTACTGAAATGAGTATATAAATTATTTTTAGAGCCGAATACTTATAATCTTGTCTCAATATTCCAGTTTTGCCCACAATCAGTGTTTGCTGTTTTTTCTTAAGAGGCTTCTATTCAAATCTTGGTAATTTGTTATAATTACCTCTGTCTTCCTTTTGTTTTCCTGCATGCCTCTCCCTTTCATTATTTTAATTGATTTGTAGGCCTGTCCAAATGAATTGAATTAGGAAGGATAACAAATTGTATCAGTTTTAACTGAGGACACCATACACCATTGTAATAGATACCACAGTGTATTGCCCAGATTCCCCTTTCAAGAATAAGGCACTCCCCAGATTCCCCTTTCAAAAATAAGGCACCCCTTTCTCAAGCCACTGAGAGTATTAGTGGCTGATGGCTCTCAGCTGAGTCCGTCTCTGGGAATTGCTGTCAGCCAGAGAGAGTTGTCTGGCCAAATTATACCTTCCCCCAGCCTGTGCCTAAGGGTAGGGATAATGAATGAATGGAGATGATTATAAAGGCCGAGTCTCTTGCCTCAAAGTGAGACAATTCTGGGGGACCATCTTAGCTCCAGAGTTTCTTATGGGATAAGCTGAGGCCTTTGTTATGATTGCATCAGAGTTAAACACATCCTATGCTCAATTCCACTTTCTTCATTCTCCCCACAAATGTTGATCTCAATGGCATTTCTCAACGGAGTCTCCATCTCAATGGAGTCTCCATCTCAAACTGTTTCTCTGAAACCCTAACCTAAGACAGTCCTAATGTCAAATGCCATCACTGAGAAAGCACTGGAAACAGATATGAGTAATGATAAAAATAATAATTGTTCTCATCCATTGAATGCCTCCTAGATATTTAGCAATGTGCTAAACTTTTCAAATGTTATTTACTTCCCACAAATACCTTATGATATAGGAATTAATTTAGGGTTTTGTTTAGGGGTTTTGTTTTTGACAGAAGGAAGAGAAATTCAGAAAGATAAACAACATTCCCAAATTTAAATAATTGTTATATAGAAGAATTATTATTCGAATTAGTTCTGAACCCTAATACAACACTGTCTCTCAATTTCTTTTATTAAACATAGAGCATATCTAGAAATATTTAGGGAGATAATATTTAAAATTTCCCACTTGTTTCATTTAATGTTGGTTATATTATCTTGTGAATAATGTAAATATCTTTTACCTATTATAGAATTTGTGGGTGAATTATTCTCATTGCTGGTAAAATTTTCATATATTCATCAAAATCATTCACACCTATGAAGTTTGTCCTGTGATTAATTGGTTACATTTATATTATACAAGTTCTTTTTTTTCTAATATTTGTAAATTTTATATCGTGAGCAGTCTCCTTCCCATTTGCCAAAAATATGTTTCTGTTATATATATTTTTAAAGGCAGCCCTACAGATCTGACTCTTCAACATCTAGTTAATCACTTCAGAATAAATTTGAAAGTTTTATTATCTGATTAAGACCTAGACTAAAATATGTAAATAGAATTTTACATCATAAAGAGAACTTTTGCCCTTTCTCTCTCATATGTATTGTTTCTTTTAACTAAAACAACAACATTGTGAGTCAGGCAAGTTATCTACAAATGAAAAAAAAGTGCCACAGGAAGGAAGAGGAGTGAAGGGCCTCACTGAGGTTTGGAGCAACACAGGCACATTTACGACACAGCCACCATTACCATTTAGGCTTCTTGGAGGTTAAACTTCATTGCTGTGAATAATATTCCAAATCTAGTTTGATGTTTCAAAGCAAAGATAAAAAGAATTAAAACTACCTGTAATTCTTCATTGTGACATTTTGAAAATCGAAGACATGAAGACATTGTGTTTCTTCTCTGTAGTCTCACATCTTTAGATAGACAACCTATTTTTATTTTTACCTTACCTTTACTTGATCACTATTAAAACATTAAAATCATGTTTTCTGTAACATCAAATCACCAAATTGTTTTTAAAGATCCTCCCATAAAAGTTACTAAGCATGAGTTGAAAAACCTTTTTTTTTAATTTTTATCTTTCAATTAGCGTTGACATTCAATATTATTTTATACTAGTTTCAGTTGTACAGTATAATGGTTAGACATTTATATAACTAACAGGAAGAACATGTTAAAGTGTCCTACTACACTTGCCTCTTCAGATATTCTCCGGTTGTTTTCCCATTAATTTAAGCTCACTCTCTCTGGCTGCTATTATTATCATTTTATAGTATGTTAATCCCTTTTTATCAACTTCTCTTTTTAGTTTTTTGAAGATTCTCTCAAAATAGATATGAGGCGCAATGTTACATTACTTTTACTGCTGAAAATGAGGCAAAACATATAGAATACAAAAGTCTCAACTGTTCTTTCAAAGAAAATATTGTTTCCACATCTGAGACATTTAAAACCATATCTGTTCTTATTCAGTATGTTATTTGCAGCATTGGTTTCACCTGAGAATTTGGCCCCCAAAATCCAGTTTTCAAAAGTCAGATAGCTGGTCGTGCCTCAGATTTTGTCCTTTTCCTCACCTGCAGTGCTCTCAGTGCTTCCATTATGCCTTTCCCATACCTCCACCAGAACAAGTATCAAATTCTATTATAAATGTTTCTTGATTCTTTCTCATCTTCTCATTTCCAGAAGTTAAGAACATGTTTATTTTCTGAACTCAATACAGTATCTGATACACATTAACGACTAAATAAATATTTGTAGAGTTGCTAAAGGAATAAGTGAAGGTAGGAGTATATGAAGTAAAAACTAGCCATTTAGAATAAGCCACTCAGAAACAGATGTTGATTATCATATATAAATAGCTTTTTTTATTTTTTGTTGACCAAGGAAAGTTTCTCATTTCTATTACAATAAAGGAGAATGTCAGTGATCAATAGCTTTATTCATTTTGCTTCATGTCAAATTTAAATATTTTTGACATTGTGCTAAAAATAATTGCTTTCTCTAGAAATAGTAGTCATAGGAGTTTTTAATAAAATAAAAATAGAAAGCAGTTTCTAGTTATGTTGAAGTAATGCCAATATGTTTTATTGGTTTCGTTATTTTAAAAAGAATGCCCTACACATATATCTGTGTATCCGGGGGATATAATTTAACCTACAGAATGATGAAATGCATAGTATAATAAGACCCTTAATACTAGAATTTATACTTTGAAGGAATAATATATAAAAGAAGATTATTCCTTTTAGATTTTGAAAGCCTTAGTAAACAAAAGACTGTCCTCATTCTCTAATACCATATAAGGTTTAGGACTCTTATAAGCAAACATGGTTCAGTTTTACATTTTGAAATACTATTTATATGTAGGTATTGTGTTTTAGTCTGACTTCTATATTATTTCTCAAAGTGATTTTCAAAGAGTTGGGTTTTTGAGAGGTCATTATTTTCAAGACATCTTTGAAATTCTACTTTTATTTTGCCGTTCCTCTTTCTGTTTTGTATTAAATTCTAAAGGATGCCTAAGTGTTATGATGTGTTTAACTTTAGCTTTTCAAAATCCTCTAGTTTCTTTCATGGACTATTTTTATCATACTATAATATAAGAGTGACTTTAGGAGTCTAGAATTAATAACTCAGTAGGTAGCCTCTTAAAGAAGTTTTCTCTCAGTAAAAGAGGAAGAGGAAAATTTAGAAATAACTATTGGGCTATTTATTTTCTTTTGTCATCTAATATTCCTCATATAAGAGAAGCAGAAAAGATCAATTTAGAGAATTTGGAAAGCATGACACCATTTTCTTTAATGAATATTTGATGGCTCTGTAGAGATCAGTGTACGATAGATGAATTCTGAATATATCACAGTTCCACAAAGATTTATTGAGCACCTATACAATAGGCATCTGTCCAGGAACTGAGGATTCTGTTATAATCAATACCAAGCATTCTATGGAGCATATCTGAATACAACTAAGATAGAGTGCTACCTTTGAGGAGCTTAGTCTTTTAGAGGAACAGACTTATAAATTGATATGTGGCAAGAGCAATGGAAGAAGTATGTTCAGAGAACACAGTCCAAGTTACATATCATCCAACCAATAGAAGCAGAGCAGACTTCCACTAAACTAAATAATATCTGAGCCTATTCTTAAAGGAGAATAAAGAGTATTGCAGGCAAAGCAGGGAGAAGAAGCAGAAGGGGAAAATATGTTCTAGGTTAGAGACTAAGCATGAGGAAAATATGAAAGATAGTGAAATTTTGTCTTCCAAATTCCAATAACAAATGGTGATCTTATAGTTAAAACAACCTCATCTGTTACTATAGTAATTCTATTTTAAAGAAAGCTTCTCATATCACCTATTAAAGTTAAGTAAATGACCATGATTATGCTCAGTTCCAATTATAGCAAGTTACATATTTCTAACAAAAGTAAAGCTGCCAGATTTTTCCAAATTAAATCCAGGGATAAATTACATGTTGCTTAGCATAAGTACATGTGTTTTACATAAATTTACATGTTGTTTGATGCTTTCTGTGGGGTATATAAAAAAGACATTAACTATTACAGTGTTAAGATTCAGAATTCAGAGTCATTAAAATAATTCCCTGAGAAGCATTATGTGATTTTTTTCAGGAGGCTGCTTATTATTCTAGAAACAGTTCTAAGAATACAATGTAGTTAAGGAAAAGTGGACTAAAATTTAAATTTCTGTTCCTTCCTATATTTATTCCTTTATTACATTATATAATTTGAAGACAGGTATTATACCTATCTTGCTAACCATTGCCAGCACCTGGCATTATGCCTGGCAGATTATTTGCTAAATAAAATATTTGTTAAATTTATTATTGTATAAACAAATAGAATTTTATGCTGTTATATATAGTTGCTTTCTCATTTTCTTGCTCATGTGCTAAACTGCCACACCAAAAAAAATAGTAATATACCAATATCAGGGAAATTTTTAATACATCACTTTACAAAACTTAATGATCATTTGTAATGTGTATAGCACTTTATCAGGGCAGGAAATACACAGTTGAGTCAAGCATGATTTCTCCCTTCTAGAACTCTTCATTTATACAGACTTTTGAACAACTATTTAATGTGATAATTATTATAGTATTGAGACATTATACTGTTGAGAGAATATAAAACTCTGGAGGAGAAATTTGAATTATTAACCAAGTATGTCATTGGCAGAAAGACTTGTTCTTAGAATTAGTGTTCAACTGGGTTCACTTAAATTCTTTACTAAAGGTTATCAATCAACTAGTATAAGGTAAGGTGGTAATACTCTGATAGCTTTTTAATTACCCTAAAATCAAGCTGTTTCTCATTATATACCTTACACATCTGTAAAACCAAAATAATTAACTATTTTGAAGCAAAAATAGCTAAAATAATTTAGAATGCATTAATTGTGAAGACACAATATTGCAGTGAACACTTCTAAGATTACAGATCAAGAAGTCTAACTGAAACTATAAAATACTGTATTCTATCCTGTTTAACACGTGATAGCCCCACTATTAAATATAGCATATCGATAAAATTTTGTTTGAAAGTACTTATTAACTATAGTAATAGTATTTTCTAAAAGCATTTCTGAAACCTGCACTCTAATTGCCATTACCCATCATCACCTAAGTAGTAAATATCTAAAGTCCTTAGGCTTTCCCTGAAGTAGGGACCTGTGTGTAGTAGGGACCTGTGACATGCTTTGCTCACTGTAGCCATCGTATCAGTAATGATTCTGAACAGTCTATTGCAAAGTCTCTGGTGTTTAAAATAACTTTAGCCAGTTTTAGAGATGCAAGCATTTCAATAAGAATGTTTTCATTTGCCTTTAAGAATAATCAGGCAGAATAAGTTAAGGATTTTCTTTTTTTTGCTTAGTTTTTTTTGGAGTTTTACCCACATTGTTGTTTCCAACCACGTATAGTCTCATACCAAAATTCTGACTGGAATAATCCATTGTTCTGTTTTATTTTTATATTTTAGGTGTTGAGATACAAATACCTTTAGAGAAAAGGAAGTTTTATAGTTTAAATATCAATGAATACACTGTGAACATCTCCTTTTTGTAAATGAATAACTATAGGAAAGGAATTAAAGAGTAGTCATCCTAAATATATAGAGGTGACCATTAAAGATAGTCTATCAGTTAGTTTTTGCTACAAAACAAACCACTCGCGACTTAGTGGCTTCAAACCACCATTTGTTTAACTCTTCATTCTGAGTTGGCAACTTGGGCTGTAATCATCTGGTTTATCTGCTGATCTCAGCAAGACTCACTCATGCATCTATTGCCACCTGCCTGCCACCTTCCAGGAAATAATGTTAGGGATCAGCTGGCTGGAGGCTGGGGCTACTGGGGCAATTGGGCCACAATGTTTCTTATTATCCACCAAGCTAGTCCAGATTTGTTTACATGAATGTCTCAGAGTTCCAAGATCTAAGAGAAGTGTCATCATCCCTTAGGTCTAGGCTCTAAACTTGTTCAGTTTCACTTTTGTCACATTCTATTGGTTAAAACAAGTCATAAGGCCTTACCAAATTCAAAGGGTGACGAAACCTCCTGTTGGGAGGAACTGCAAAGTATTGTGGCCATATTTGCAATCTATTTCCATCTATTCTCTATCCAAAGTATTTTTTATTTGTCTAACTTGCAGTCCTTCTCCCCAGATCCACAAAATTCTCATCCAATTATAGTTTTAATTGCCGTTTCAGTTAGCTTTTAATGCAAAACAAACCACCAAATTTATGATCCAGTTCTATGGGTCAGTAATTTGAGCTGGACTGTTGTTTTCTCTGCTGCTCTATATTGGGCTCACTAATGCATCTGCAATTAGCTATCAGGTCAGCTAGGTGATGTTTGGAGAGGTGGCTGCTAGGATAGCATGTCTCTGCTCTAAGTGATCTCTTACCCTGCAGCAGTCTAGCCCAGGCTATACCACATGGCTTTCACGGGGTTCCAAAATAGCAATCTCCAGTGTGCACACATATTGCAAGCATCTGTTTGTTCATGTTTAGTAATGTCTGAGTGACCAATGCCAGAAACTTACTGAGGCATGGTGAGTGCGGGAGAAGGTTACCTAAAAGTATGGATCCAAGAAGGCTCGAAAAACTTCAGGGCCATTATTACAGCAACCCGATCACACAGTTTCACTACTTAATGATCAGTGTCAAATGATTCTTAACTTCAGTTATGGTATCATTTTTAACACTAAACTAAAAGCTAGATTATGCATGTGGTATTATGTAGTATACAAATGAGCGTTTGGAAAAATAATCATTTGCATGATACTGAAACTCACAAACTGTCAAATGCTTTGACCAAATTAACTAGTCACTATCTGAACTGACATTTCTTTATTGAATTAAGTGATAGTAATCAAAGCACTTGATCTGATTATACAGTCATTTTTCCATTTTATAAAGTTTTTCTCTTTTTTCAAAATGTTAAGAAATTTGAATCACTTTACTTGTTAATAGAAAATTGGTAACAGAAAAAATATTAACAGAAACATTGATTTTAATTTAAAAATGAATTAATTTTTATTGGTATTTCAGAAAAATAACACGTTTTGAAGATAATTTTAACATTTTCTACCTCATCTATCCTAAAGTAATCCATATTAAATGTCTCTTCCAAAAATTGGTTCTAGTGATTTCTGTGTTTTAGTTATATTTTGATAGGAACACAAACAGATATATTTATTAATGAACTGATGAAAAGAGATTATGGATATATCTAAAACAAACATGAAATATACTAAATATTTTATACCCAAATGAATTCAAAGGTGCTGTTAGCCAGCATATTCAAGTTGTTTCTCATTAATTAATGGTGGTATCATTATTTATGTTATCACTGATATTTTTTACAGCTTAAATTATTGAGGAAAATGGAAATATTTATGGAAGTGATCATAACTAGAGTTAAATTAAGAATTTATCATATAAAGCTGTGAAAAATAATAAGCTAATCTAATGAAAATAGTACAAGTGAAAAATATAACTATTCCAAATTCATATCATTTTCAACTTCTACATTTAGTAATTTTGTATCCTATGAAACTTATATGGATTACTGTGGCTTTAAGGAACACAGAGTGTAGCATGTGAATGTGTTCCTCAAGTAATTATTACACTTGAGAATTCAAAAGGTTTTAGGAGTTTCCAAAAGACATCTAAAGATAAAAACAAAGATGACTACAGTATATTGACTGAGACATGCTTAACCTGACAAAGTTTATAATGAGTATGGTTCACATTAGGCAGTTCCGTTGAAGTCCTTGGACTCAAAAAGGTGAAGATTCCATCAGTGAACACAATGGCAGAAAATTAATTTTCTGTGAGATTGATTTTTAGCTGGTAACACCAAAGAATGCCATGAATACCATCAAACTCCTTCAGGAAACCCTTCAAGAATTTTTATCCAGTCATGTTTATAATTCTAATATATGAAATCAAGAAGACTTGAAAAATTAATTCACCATATGACTTAATATACAAAAAGATAATTCAAATATAGATTGTATATGTATCTGTATAGAAAGCCCATGTACAGCCAAGAAAAATTTAAAGAAATATTACTGAATATTTCTAGGTAGTCGACTCATAGTAGAGCATGCTTAACTAAGTCAAAAATAAAGACTGTCTATCAGCCTGGAACATCCTAGTGACATCAAGCTCTATCTAGAAAGCAGTTACAAGTGTCATCTTGTGTCTAAATGTCTTTTTTGCCAGGCATGGAGGTCTCATCTATCATCATAAGCTTTACATTTACTATGTCATTAATATTATTCACCAGCAGTTCTTAATGTTAAAAGCAAGGTAACATGCTTTTGAGGTTTGGAATGCAGTTGTCAGTATTTACACAATTGTGTTGGGTTGACCAAGCATGGAGGACAGATAACAGCAAGAGAACATTGTAGCAGCTTTCCCAGGGTCAACTAAAACATAACCTTTGCAAAGAGGCTTGAAAATAAAGTATAAAGAACAATATATCACGTGAAGACTATCAGAATGAAGCTTTAGATTGCTAACATACAATCATAGTGCTAGACCATTTTGATATACGGCAAAAGGAAATACAAAGAGTCTTTGTTAACAGATAACTCTAGAAGACCTTACACCAGAGGCAGAATCATAAAGAGACTAAGTTCTAAATAACCTTCTATAGTTATAAACAGAAGGGCTTGGACACGGTGTAGGAAAAACTGCTTATCAGGTATGGATTGTTTTAGCCACATAAACTGATTAGCTTATAGCAGCATTTGATGATATATACTTAGCTTGGTGTTTCCCCATTGTAACCATGTTTTTCAGCTCTAAAAGTCAATTTTTCATTTTTTCACCATAATGTAGGTAGTTTTTTTTCTACTTGTACAAATAATACAAATTTACTGTAGATCATTTGAACATCCTAAAACTAGTAAGAAGAAAATGAAAGTCCCTTGGAATCGCACTACCTTAAGATAATCACGATTAATTTTTGTAATCATTTTCATGTATCTCTTCAAGCATACATAGACACACATGTTACACAAGTGATGTATCATACATTCTGGTTTAATTAGGATGACTTTCCCCTACTTTTATCCTCCTATAATAGCATTTACCAGAGCTAGTTAAGCTTATTAATATCTTAATAATAACTAACTATATTTTTCCTTGTTCTACTAAAAACCCTAGGCAAATTTATATATCTACAGGGATATTTTTGTTATTTAAAAAAAATTAAAACATATTTTACATTCTTTATCTGCATCTCATTACTCTTATTCAATAATCTTGAAAATTTTTCCATGTCATCTGATATACTTCTAATTCATTATTTTCAATGGATATATAATAGTAGTCTATAGTACGACTATACCTCTATTTAGCCATTTCCCTATTAATAAATATTAACTTTGTTTTCTGTTGTGAGAGATTTATGAACAATGCTACAGAAAACATCTCTAAACATTTCTATCCATGTGTATTAACAATTTTCTTTCTATAGATTCTCAGAAATAGATTGCAGGGTAAAATAATAAAACTATTTGTAATTTCAATAGATGCTGCCAAATTTTTTCCAAGAAATGTTATAAAAGTATACTACTAGGTGACATCCTTACACGGTAAAAGATTAATATATTTGGTGAGGAAGAGGTGTCAAGAGTTTTTGGTGTGAACCCAGCTTTTTCTCTATTTAGCTGTATGACCTTGAACAAGTCATTTCACCTGAGTCCTCATCTTCTAATTGAAGAAGTTAAATAAATGACTCCTAATGTTCTTGTATAATTCTAAAGTTCTATAATTTTTTAAAGGTTATATTCAAAGACTGAAACCTAAGAAACTCTCTAAATACGGCATCCAGTAACAGTGAAATCATTTTAATATTTTTTAGTGAACACTAACCATTTTTTCAGGAGGGCACATTCATAGCTCCAAAATCACATATTTCTTTGTTAAATATTGCATACTTGCTTGCATAGAATATACTTCAAAGTCTCATGATGTCCTTAGAATTGGAGACATCTTAATGTAGAAGGAGCTCCAAATTGGAAAAATAATCTCAAACAGAATTCTTCTCTACAAATAAGAATATATTTGTATATATAATATCTTGATAAATGATAAAACACTCTTCTAAAGGTAAATAAAGATTTCCTCTTTAAAAGCAAAAGTAATCTCATAGGTTAAAATAATGTCTTTTTTTCTGGGTAGGAGATCAGCATCCCTTATTTTGCATAACCAGCAAACAAACAAAACATTCACGTATACTGAAAAATTCAAGCCCTATCAGTATGAAATTGTAGGACAAAATATATGTGCATGTATGAGAATTGGTAGTGCTGTCAATCAAAAGATGTACAGCTTTGAAACCTCTTGTAAATATTTTTGAAATATCAAAGCTGTATTACATAGTTACAATAGAGTGAAGAGAGAGAGTAGAATATGGCATCATTGATGATTTTCAATCTCAGTCTAAGTAAACTCTGATTTTTATACATTAAATAATTGGTTGATTCTCTTTTATAAAATTGTAAAACCTTGTTATTAAAAATGAGTCTTCTGTGGAAAAGTGTCTTGACTCACTTTCAAAATGTCAGTTGAATTTAACTGAAAGTCCTTAACCTTGAACTTTTCATAGTTGACTTTTGATTGACACATTTATTCAATTTGACCTTTTGTTTTGACTGAATTATTTTTTCCCTGTTTGAATCTTCATCGGAAGATTGCTGTTATAGCCTTCAATCTAAGCAGTTTGAGTAGTCTTTTCTGACATTGATGTGTTTGAATTCCCTAAATTCTTAGTATCTTTGGTGTTGATGTGAAAGACAGTGCTTAAATGGTTGCTGTGACCCAAATTTCCTTCAGCTACTTGTTGAAGATTGCATTTGTTAAATATTTACTAATATTGCAAATGAAATGTAAATACCTAAAAAAATTGAATTTTGAGGAAAAATCTTAAAACAGCCAGATAGTTAAGTGGCAAATTTATTTTTAGAAACTCTTATATAAAATTAATTATTCCATTGAAATATTATGTTTTAGCAAAAGAGGTTAGGTATAAAAGTGTCTCCACTGCTCTTTTTTTTTTCATATATGTTAACGCACTTATTCCCTAACAAACCATATCCTTTTATATATGTGAAGAGGCTTCTATGTGTCAGACACTGTGCTAGGCATGAGATATACCAGAGTTAAACAACAAAAATTCAGTGGGTAAATTTAAAAATCTCATTGGCTCATTGTATGATCTAAGAATTGGGCAATATCCCATCTCATCAAATAGAAAGGAGCTCGGAGGAGCTATACAAAATGGAAGGCTTTTGTAGGCAAAATGAGGAAGAATGGATTATTTCTTAGGTAACCTGCCTATGGAGGATGGAGGTGGGCTACCTCACTGAAACTGCAATTGGGTTAGTTGTTAAGTCTAAGTTTGGTGACATCAGCTTAACACAAGTGACTCCATTTTGAGCCAGTTGTCTCTTTTTTAATAGTAGTAAACTGAATTTCATCATCATTTATAAGAGCGAAGTACAAATGTGGTTGATACTCACATGGTCAAATGTAGTTAGAAATGTCTTTAGGTGGTGACATATACCCAGTGGATACAAAGATCTTTTTTTTTCTTTTTTATTTTTCAGTTATTTTATAGCTCAAGAAGATGAAATGAGAAATAGTTAATTTTTCAACCCAGCAAGTTCTGGGTTGGAAGTAGTTCTCTAAATTCTTCCTGAAAATGAAGGTCCTTTTTTAGCTTAAGGGTCACTCCTCTCATATACTATTACAGACAACTAAAAGTCAGTAGTCAACACCTTTCAGCACTTGCATTCTCCCTGTATGTCTCCTTAATCAGATTTATAAATTCATTAGGAAACTTTTCTATCTTACACATTACCACAGATGAGAATTTTGCTCGTTTTGTTTTGTTTTGTTTTGTTTTGTTTTGTTTTGTTTTGTTTTGTTTTGTTTTTGCCAGTTTAAAACTCAGGTACACCTTTCTCCAGCCTCTTATTACAACCTCTTCAATGTTATTTCGGCCTCCATTAACAGTTTTATTGGGTTCTTCCCATCTTGTACTGAGGGTCTTTTTGCTATAGGAAAATACTCTTGATATTCTAGTGTAAACAGAAGATCTTACACTTTGTTGTAAGTAGCTACACACCTGGGATCTTCACTCCAGGGACATACGTTATTTAATAACACCCTGGATTCGATGATTGCCAAGGCCATGTCTTACTTTGCTAGTCCTTGGCCTCTTAGCAAGACTGGAGATAAGAAGTAGTTATTTGTTTTTGTTTTTTTAAATCTAGAGTCCTGATTCTTTTGCTTTATTTTATATTTATATTCTGCTTGAGAAATGAGTGATTCTCTTTTTTTTGTTTTCAGCTTATCTCTCCATATTTTTACCTTATTATATACTGCTAAAAGAAACCTATTGGTACTTTCAGTTTTCTTCCTGAATTCTCCCTAGGCAAATTCTTCCTGAAATCTCCCTAGGCAAATTCTAAGTTTATTCACTGTGGATAGTATGTTGGTCACATCATCTTGGATGATAGTGTTGCTCAACTTTCCAGCACTGCCTAAAGGGTCACTTTTTCTCTAGTCTCCAATAACAATTTCCTCACTGTTCCTTAAGACCATATCAATAGTCTTCTTGAGATCTTTGCAGCTTTCACTGACACTGTCTTCATGGCCTTTCCAGTCTTTGCACCATAACTCCAAAGCCAATGCCACATGTTTTGGCTTTAGTTACAGCAACACCCCACTTCTAGGTACCAAATTCTTTTATGGTTATTCACTGCTGTACAACAAGACGCTCCAAAACTTAGTGGTGTAAAATGACAGCCATTTTGCTCTTCTCACAATTTTATGGGTCCTGGAATCAGGCAAGTAACAGAGAGGATGGCTTGAAATTCAAAGATGTCCTGAGTCTGTTTCACAGTGGCTGATACTTCAGCTGGGGTAGCGAGTGAAAGATAGTAATGTTATTCCATTTTTAGACAATGATGTAATTCATCCTAAGGAAAAACATGTATTATCTGTTATGATTGCTAACATTTTTTTGCCTGTTACTGTTGCCTCACTGAGCCAACCTAAGGACCAAGTGTTACTTAGATTATAAAATATCACTGAAGAAATTCCATGAGAACGTTACTCTATCATACAAACACTAGAAAGGATTTTTTCATAATCTTAATGATATAAGTTTAAATACTGCTCTTGCCTAGAATTCTCTTAAAGAAAACTGGTCTTCTGTTGCAATTTTGAAACTACCAATTTCTAAGTGAGAATGAGAGTCCCTGTATAGTCCTTCCAGCTCCAGGACTGTAGAATTTAGATGAAGTCATCATCTCCATTCTTGAAAGTGTGAGATGTTATCTCCTTGTCAGTCATCAACAAACTGAGTGTATCCTACACAGACTGAAGCTGGCAAAGGTTGTCAGTGAGCTTTGTGTTTGCATTAGAGATGCAAGAAAAAAATAAAAAGAATATTTGGACAAAATAACATAAATATACTAATGTCTAGGTGGGCACACACCAAATATTTAAAATAAAACATAAAGTTTATCACTCCGTTTTTTAACACAAAACTTAAGAACATGTAATCTATTATATATCTATGTTTTTATATCAACATAAATTGAGAAAAAGACTGCAAGTCAATGAAGAATAAAAGAGATGGTGCAGGCATTAAGGTTGGAAAGGAAAGGAATTTTATAATTTGCAAGGAGATGTATGCCAACTCCTTGATATTTATTCCAAAGAGCACCATTGCTTAGATTGTGTATACATGTTCTAGGAGATCGCAGGCAATGTCAGTGTATAGTGGAGGGTTCAGCAGGACCAACTTCATGGATGTGTAACCTGTGTAGTCACACAGGGCCCCACACTGAGAAGGGTGTTTTGCTTGGTATTCTGCTTGGCTGTCACCATTTTGAAATTCTTAATAATTTTTGGACAAGGAACCTACATTTTCATTTTACACTGGGACCCACAAATTATGTAGCCAGACCTAAGCTAATCTGTGTAGCCAATGGTTAGTTAAACCTTTCTGAAAGAGATAGGACTTGAATAAGGCTTTAACATATAAGATAGAATTTGTTGACTTTGGCAGGTCACTGGGGAACCACTTGTAGAAATGTACAAAAACCACATGGGAGAAAAGATAGGTTAATTCCAGCCTCAAATGCTGATTAAAAAGTTGGACTATCTTATCGGCAATAGGTGAAGATAGCCAGTGAAGATTTTTACGACTGTAAAGCAAACAACCAGACAGCAACAACAACAACAACAACAAAAAGCAGTTTTAAAGAAGGACTTTAAAGAGAGACAGAGGGAGGATAACACAGAGGATATAAAGAGCTGATTTAAAAGCTGCTTTTAAAACCTTAAAGATAGAATGATGGCTAAAACTATATAGGGCACACAGGAAGAGAAAATATCTTTCTCTGGACCCAATCAGAGTATTGTGCTATCAAACAAACACATCCATCTCTCTTGTTCACATCTTCTTCAATCCTAGATGCAGATATAAGGAAAGCTGCTCCACATTCTCTTCCTGTATGTTTTTCCATCAAAGCTAGATTAGACTAGATACTCTTTAAGTATTGTCTGTATAACCAGAGTTGAATATAGCATATTAAAATAAATATCTATTGGACTAATTAGTGATAATTACGTAAACAATAAAAAGAGGATAAATCAAATGTTCTCAGTAGTCATGTAGGACAAATTTTGACAACAGGTAGAATGGAAGGAGCTAAGAATAAGTTGAAGAAAGCGTAAATTGATAAATTATGTAAATTTATTTTATGCCTTTTTTAACTTAGAGTTCTAGATTAATATATATTAAATATTAGTAATATAGAAATATAGAAATGACACTATATGTACTTAGAACCTGTCTTCATCCATCGAGGCTGCTATAATAAAATACCACAGATTGGGTAGCTTATGCACCACAGAAATTTATTTCTTACAGTTCTGGAGGCTGAGAAGTCCAAGATCAAGACTCTGGAACATTCAGTGTCTGGTAGGAGCCTGCTTCCTGTCTGGTTGATAGACGGCCTTCTTTTCAGTTTCCCAACATGGTGGAAGGGATAAGAGCTTTCTGGGGTTTCTTTTATAAAGGCACTAATCCCATTTATGAAGACTTCTATCCTCATACTCTAATTATCTTCCAGGAACCTTCCCTCCAAATACTATACCATCGCATTGGGGGTTAGGTTTTAATACATGAATTTGGGGGGACACAAATATTCATTCTGTAGCAGAGCCCTTCTGCTTTGGTCATTTATCTTAATCTTAGATAAAGGAATGCCCATTTACCTCTCCACTAGGGAAAAGAGATCAGATAAGAGACATCTTTCAAGAATCAGGCCCAAACATGCCACCTAAGTCTGACATCCACTGGCATGTTAAATGTTACACCCCCTAGACCTGTATGTCTACTTGAGAAAGAAGAATATTAATGTGATGCACATGGCATGTTGTCATTTATTTGATGTTCTTCATATATTCAATTTTGTCATCTAGGAACTAAGTATAATTTAACATTTGTATTTTTGAATTTATTATACTAAATTTAATTGTAACTGGTCCAATATATTATTGGTTTGAGATGCTTTATAATGCCTAATCTTCATTTTAACTAAGATAGTGGACTGATCTCATTAATAATTTCTATTCATGACTTTGTACTTATAATGCTAAATGATCTAGTTTGGATATATAGCCATCCTGAGTTCATCAATGAGTCATCAACTTGTCTTTTCTCTTTAACTTTTGTCATCAAGTAACACTGTTTCTGTATTTTTCTTAGTACTAAAAAAATACTTTATTAAAATATGTATTGGAAAGTAAATACTAAGATCCCATTTTTACACATTTGTAGTCTTCAAGGCATTGCTAGTTGTATGTAATATTTTACCAAATTAGACATAACTCTTTTTGTTGAATAGTATTTTGTCTAGTATTTTCTTCAATGGTAGCAATTAATATTTCTATTTTAGATAATATGTCCAAATTATTTAAATGCCCAAGTTAGTATCAGCTACTTTCTTTAAAAATATATTAAGACTCGTGTCATTATAAATGTAAATCTCATTATATAAAGTTTTAAGAAAAAAAAGTTG
>NW_011888929.1:2137039-2139185 GCF_000151845.1 Pteropus vampyrus
GGAAGGAAGGAAGGAAGGAAGGAAGGAAGGAAGGAAGGAAGGAAGAAATACTGTTATTGGGAAAATCTTTTCGCTATCCAAGACTTTATGTCAGTAACACGTATCATATCTAATAATCCATGTCTCATAGCTAATACTAGTTTTTTATGTTAGAAAAGATTTTTGAAATTGCATCGTAGAATTTATATGCCATATTACTTTGCTTTATAGAAAGGAATGGTTTATATGTGTATTGGGGGCTGGGAATGCTTGAATTACCCTATGTGAGTCCCTTGAGAAAGTGAAATCCTAAATTAGGGCACAGAAACTGTCCTACCTAGCAGACTTATGACTGAATCATTCAACATGAGCCCACCATTTACGAGAATGTGCAATTAAAGTTATATTGTTGTTTAAATGATACATTCCTCAGCATTCTACTAAATCTTGATTTAAAAAAGTGCTTTCAGAGTACTTTATACTTTTGAAGCATTTCACAGTAGTTCAGGCATATATATTCTTTCACTTGATTTTCCTCAGTACTCATGAGAAAGACAGTGCACCTGTTATTATCCAAAAAAAAAAGACTTTCTCATAATTGCAGGGCTTGGAAAGTGTTGAACCAAGGCCTTCTTATTCTGAGTAGAGTGGTTTTCTATGAGAAAGGGGGATACATGTATCTCAAATGAGGTAAGTATTTAGAAAACTTACTAGAGCTACAGAACATGCCGATATCCAGTTTGTCGAAGGAGTGAATACCAATTAAAGAAATACTCCTCTTGGCTGAGAGTACAATCAGAGTGCCCTTTAACAGATAACATTTATCAAACACTATGTGTGAGACACACTGCTATGGACTTTACTTAGATTATCACATTGAAGCTGTGAGAGAAGCTCTAAGCAATGGAGTAATTTTCCCAAGTTCAAAATCAGTAAGTGTTAGAGCAGGAGTTCACACAATTTTGTGTCATTCCAAAACCTGTATATACTATTTAAATGCTCTTTTCCACTGTCTTTCTCCATTGTCTTTTCCCATTTCTTTTTCTAATTTATTTGAGAGAGAGAGAGAGAGGAAAAAAAAAAAAAGGGGGAGTGGAGGGGATATTATAAGGCACAAAGAAGGAAGGAAGACACTCATGCATCTATTAGCTTACCCAGTAATCACTGGCTGCACTAATACCTAGTTTAGCTCGGGAATGCCCAAAATGGACTTCTAAGAAGACTTGGGGGAGACTCCCAAGAATGTCGAGTGCTAGTTTGAAGACATGAGTTAAGTGCCGTTGAAGCGTACATAAACAATGGCAGAACTAATGAAGCTGAAAGAGTGTCCAGAAAGTCTTTACAAAAGAGAAGGAGTTTGTGTTGTGTCTCAAAGTATCTTTCCAGGCAAAATTAAAGAGCATCTGCAACACAACAACAGGGAGAATTATAGGAAGTATTTCAGTGTATGGGGAAATGTGAAGTTAGTGTTGTAGAATAGCAAGATTCAGTCATAGGAGATGGAATCATGCCCTGGGGAGACTTCTTTGTTGAAATAAGGAGATCAAACTTTATCTTCGGGGCAACAAGAGCCAGCACACACTTTGGACAACAAAGCTAAATGGGCTTTCCATTTTTAGGAAGTCTTAACTAGCAGTCTTATGTTGGATGAGCAGGACACTAGTCAAGTGAAAGCCAATAAAGAACTGGACTTGTAGAAGGAAGACATGCCCTGTATTATTCCCAAGGCATAAATAAAAGTGATATAATCTAGCAACTGCTCTAATGAGACTTTGTGACCAAGAAATGTAAATGACTTATCCATGTTGCTGGTCTCACAAAAAAGTGAACATACAGCCTCTTTCTTAAAGAGCTTCATATATTCATTCACACAACAAATATTTATTGTGTTCTCACTACATGGCCTGCATTGTGCTAGATGCACAATGAAACAAGCCTTATCTTATGTTAATCACTGCTTGTGGAGAAGTTCATTTGAAGCAACATGTGACACAGTTTGTTCATAAAGCCAAAGAAAGCAGCAAAGAAGACAAGATATAAAGCAAATGTCAGAGAAAACAAGAAAAGAGAGTAACTCCTAAGAGAGAAAAAGTAAAAATGAGGTTTAAGCTTAAGAAAGCAAGCATCTGCTATGAGTAACCATTTTATTAAAAGTGCACTAAATTGC
>NW_011888929.1:2139235-2175228 GCF_000151845.1 Pteropus vampyrus
CACAACAACAGGGAGAATTATAGGAAGTATTTCAGTGTATGGGGAAATGTGAAGTTAGTGTTGTAGAATAGCAAGATTCAGTCATAGGAGATGGAATCATGCCCTGGGGAGACTTCTTTGTTGAAATAAGGAGATCAAACTTTATCTTCGGGGCAACAAGAGCCAGCACACACTTTGGACAACAAAGCTAAATGAGCTTTCCATTTTTAGGAAGTCTTAACTAGCAGTCTTATGTTGGATGAGCAGGACACTAGTCAAGTGAAAGCCAATAAAGAACTGGACTTGTAGAAGGAAGACATGCCCTGTATTATTCCCAAGCCATAAATAAAAGTGATATAATCTAGCAACTGCTCTAATGAGACTTTGTGACCAAGAAATGTAAATGACTTATCCATGTTGCTGGTCTCACAAAAAAGTGAACATACAGCCTCTTTCTTAAAGAGCTTCATATATTCATTCACGCAACAAATATTTATTGTGTTCTCACTACATGGCCTGCATTGTGCTAGATGCACAATGAAACAAGCCTTATCTTATGTTAATCACTGCTTGTGGAGAAGTTCATTTGAAGCAACATGTGACACAGTTTGTTCATAAAGCCAAAGAAAGCAGCAAAGAAGACAAGATATAAAGCAAATGTCAGAGAAAACAAGAAAAGAGAGTAACTCCTAAGAGAGAAAAAGTAAAAATGAGGTTTAAGCTTAAGAAAGCAAGCATCTGCTATGAGTAACCATTTTATTAAAAGTGCACTAAATTGCAAAGGTTCTCTCTCAGGAACTGCATACTGTGGGCTGAGATTAAGTATAATGGGCTCCCACATGAATTCTTCTCATTACTTCTCTTGAAAGATCAGTAAATCTACTGAAAAGGTAATTTAGGTTTAGTGTTCACAATCCATTCATTTTACTTTTAATCTTTTCTGTTTAAAATTATAAAATATAATGCAGATATAATCCAAAAGAGAAGGGATGGGCCCAAAATGAGATGATTTCAACTTCTCAAATAGTTCCAGCATTGACTGATATGCAATAAACTATAGACATTTTATTCTTGACGGATGGTGATGGAGCTTCAGCCAGTTTATAGGACATTGCACATTAATTGCAGGAACCAAGTAAAGGAAAACATAGGAAAGATAATATATACCTCACTCTCCTGAACTCCTTGGGCCTTTATGTAATTTTCAATGAAATCTCTACTTAATCCCATAAAGCTTTTATTTCACTACAATTAAACAAAAAGGACAAAAGTTTGGGGACTTCTGTCCCAGATAAAAAGAACTAAAATACTTGGGAAGAAAAGGGTCAGGAAAATAAGACAATTAATTATATAATCACAGGAATTCGATTTTATAAAACAATTTTTCAAAAGTATGAGTCTGAATAATGACTTATAGTCATTACTTTTTCTGCTATTAAACTGCTCTAATGAGACTGACTTTTATGCTATTTTTTTTTCTGCTATTAAACTGTTTCCAGTTTGTGTCATTGAAAAACGAGCAAGTAAAAAAAGAACAAAACAAAAATCACATCTTTCAGAAGCATATTTCTAGAAATAATAAAATCTTCTCTGAATTTCCGGGCCTCTCCTTGGCTTTTCTATTAGATAGAGGCCCCATTTTGAGCCCATAATGTGCACATTGATTCCCGATTAATTTAATTGAGTACCCCCATTAAGAGAGCTTCTTAGAAATTCAGGGAGAGAAGGAGATTTTCACACCTAAGATGGGCCCATACTGCATAAAGTGGTAAATATATTGAAGCTCATTTATATATTATTAAATTATGTTGATTTGAAACTGAATTATGGCTTATAATGCTTACAGTTTGCTTTTGTTTCTTCATATTAAATCAAAGAAGTATTAAAGTGTAAATTTTTCAAATTTGAAAAAAGTAAGTCCTTAATCTAGTAGAGATGAGAAAATGAAATTTAAGAGTAACAATTTATCCTAAAGAAATTAGCCATGTAGGACATTCACTGAACAAATATCACATTACTTGAAATAATTGTTATGACATTTTAATGCATTCTCACCATGAAGCATTCCCTTGTAAATGACTAAACCAGATCATGTCTTAACAATTATTTCATGAGAGAAAACTTCAATACCCTTAGAATTTCTCATAAGACTAATAGGAAGGAGAAAAAAGTACCAGAAATAAAATATCAGAAAGAAATGATCTAAAACATAATATACAGTTAAGTAATTCATTTAGATGCTAAAGGGGGAAAAAAGAATCCAAAGGATTTCCAGAAATTCCTCTTTCACAATTTTCAAAACTTTTCATTGGTGCATTTCAAAATAAAGGCAAACAACTAAACTTTTGTCTTTAGAGGATACTGCCCTCTAAAGACAAAAGCATCATCTTTTTTTTAAGATAATTCACCCATTCCATCAAAAATTAAAAGATCTCTATCTGGAGTGCTTCTCTATAACTTTAATTAAACATTTTTTCATATGCTCAACTATTGTTGGAGTGAAGTGTTGAGTTCTCTGAACATGTAATTTCAAGCTTCATAAATCTACTCTCATTCTTGGCAATTGTTTTTAATTCTCAACGTGGAAACTAAAAAGTATATTGGAGTTTTGTTATGTCATTATCTGAAAATACCTCATGAGTTGTAAATACCAGATCTTACATATTCACGAAAAAGGAAATCTATCTTTCCTGATAGAATAAATGAAAGAAAATTAAGTAATAGAAGGTTTGTACCAGTCACTCTAGAGTATAGGTAGGATCATCACTGGTCCCATGAATTGATATATATAAAAGATATTCTCCCTGGTACTTATTGATCTTAATTGCATTTGTTCTTCAACTACGTTTTAATCATCTTGTTCCCAACGAAAATCAGGTGTTTTGAGCCCCTTTTGTGTTTTGTAACTGCATTGATTAACAGAGATTTAGGCTGACTCCTGGATGTTGGTGGTTATGGGAGGAATAAATCTTTGTTAAGTAAAGACACATGACTTTGGGACTAGCAATCCTTCACCTAAGCAGTATCTCATTCTGTTGCTAATGGTGTACTTACAAAAGGAACCATTCAATAAAGCTACACAAGATAATCTTTTGACTGCCATTTTTTCATAATTAACTTTCACAAGTTGCTATTCCTTTCAATACTATTTTCTTGCCACAAAAATAGGCCTGTCTCTGAATACCGAAGCAACAATTTTTGCTCATTATTTTTCCTGTACTTTTAAAGATATGAATTTGTGTGCATATTTAAATATTGTAGCTGCTAAATCATTATATGCAATATTAAATGTTCAAACACTTTATTAGTGATTGTTAAAAAGAGAACTTTCATGTGTTCCTTAAAATAGGGCATGTTTGATTTCTGAATTGTTGTCATATAAATTATAAGGCTAAAAATGGGTCTTTTGACTGAATATGCAAAATTCCCCTTAAACCACCTTGAACTAGGGAGATTTGCAACATTTTAAACTGGCACTTCATCCCTCTTTCAGCAAGCATCCTCTGCAGATTTAATGATCAGGAACATCCTTCTGGTGCATGCTGGGAGATATGGCTGCAGGGTACAGACCACAGCAGACAGTGTGTCAGATGAGGCAGAACTTCTTGTTAGGGGTGAGTATGCTAATAGTGCAGTCTGAAGACATGATCACCATAAATTATCATACAAAGGAATTTAAATGCATGGACTTTGAGCACATCAGTACTGTGCATTTTACTTTCAATTTTACAATATATGTCATTTTGCTTAACCTTTTGCCTTTGAAAATATTACATGGAAAACTGCTCCTTAGTAACAGACAAAACCTACAGATCCAACTTTAGGGTCCAAAACACCTTTAGTAATAAATGATCACTAAGTATTTAACCAACTTGATTCCAAACAGAGATTTTAAACAGTTGAACCACAAAGACACTTGGACTACAGAGATAAAATTTGTTTGTGTTTATGTGTATTTTTCAAATGCAAAGCTAGAGGAACCCCCAGGCATGTTTTTTTCTCCACTGACTTCTAAATTCTGCTTCCAAAAACAGGAAAACAGCATGCCTAATATGGTGGCATTTGCAACTGTTAAGTGATAGGGGTTTTTTTAAAAGTCTGAAAATGTCTTTCTATGCAGGAATTACAGTTAAGTGGTTGCTAATTATGACCAGGCTTCAAGTTCTATGACCCTATAAAGCTATGTCTTGTTTGAATTAAGTAAATGACTATAGCACCAATTTCTTTTAGCACATTATTCTTCAATATGGGAAATGCAGCTCCTAGTATGCTATTTCTTTTTCTTCCTTCCTTCCTTCCTTCCTTCCTTCTTTCCTTCCTCTCTCTTTTCTTCTTTCCTGTCTTCTTTCTTTTCTTTTAGCTCTTTATTGTGATACAAATTACCTACAGAAAATTTCACAAATTATAAGTGTACAGATGTACAACTCAGAAAAGTTACAAAGTGAACTCATCATGAAACTACCATTCAAGACAAGAGCTAGAACATTACCAAAATCCCAACTAATGCCTCTCCCTTTTTGATCTTAAACAATTATATTTTTAGTGGTGTAAGTATTGCATGCTAAGAGCCTGTGCACAATCTCTGCAAATAAAAATTTCATAATCCATAGCAAAAACTTACATTTTAGATTAACCTGTCTTTTATTCACTTGGAGTGTTTTCCAATTATAATGTTAAAGAATATATTAATGTAAAAATCTTCAGCAGAAAACATAAGACATATAGTAAGGCTTCATTATCTCTGTTTTAGTTGTATTAAAGGTTTATTGATTTTTAGTAGTGCATCCATCATTGGTCCAAGTAAAATGTTGTTTTGATACAAATGCATATCTGGATGAGTGGCAGCTTATTTATTTTTTGTGTGTTTGTTTATGTTCAGAAGGTTATCTAAACTTTTCTCCAAATTTATATCAAGAATATTTATCTGTATTACCTATTATAAAACATCAACTTTTTGAAAGGCTCATCCTCTCATGATATTCCATTTAGCTAAAAATGTTCTGTTATGCCTTTTGAAGTAACAAGACTCATGGAACTGCAAATCCCACTTTGCAATCAAATTTATAGAAAATTGTTTTCTTCTTGTGCTATGGTCTGTTTTAGATTATGTGTATTTATTGTGCAGCATTTGCCTAGTCATTTAGAATGATGCTCCTAAAATTGGAGCTTTCCAGATGAATAACACAATTTAAAGGCTGATAACAAGAACTAGGTATTTTTACAATACTGTGAGGGGCAAATTTAAGTAGCAAACTAACATTCTGCTTTGTAAGTAAAATTAAGCTCAGCAGGGTTTAGAACATAATTCAGGTTCAGCTTTTTCATGTTCTGCTCTTTTTGCCTTTGGCTTTGTGCCTAGGAGATGATAAAATGCATAAATTTTGGAAATATACTCAAGAGCAATTTCAAACAGGTTGCTATTGTCTGAATATTCATGTAACATTCAGCTCAAGCTTTCTATTGAAGTGAGTTTGATCAAGTCGCCAATTTTCTCTCTTATATTTGCATTACTTTTTCTAAAATTAGTAAAAATAGCTTGCCTCTTCTGCTTGGTTGGTCTAATACAGATTTAAAAACTGAACTAAGTGTTCTAGTTCTTTTCATTTTCACTATTATTTTTTAAGTTAATAGCTCCTGGTAATTGAAGGAACTTAGATGCTTGCATATTGCTGTTTTTAATGTTGGCTTATGAAATAAAACTAAGAGTAGTTTTGCCAATCTTCTTTTTTTCCATTCCTCCATTCATTGGTTTGTAAAGTGGGGGCATTCTAATAGTACAAGCCACAAAATTAAAGCTGAGCATTCTAGATGGAGTTTTTCTAATGATGGCTACAATTCCAGCAGCAAAATTTCTAAAACACTCTAATTCAAGTGTGTGTCACATAAACATGGGAATAGCAACGACAATTCTGCCATCCATCTTCTTGTAGAATACCATCCACTTTCCTCAATGTTCAATCTGAGGAACACTCTTGGGTGGCATGGAATATGTTTTTATAACCCTATAGTTCTATTTCACTGGAGACTTAGGGAACAAAAAAATCTATATTCTCCTAGATTGATGCAGCAACTCTTTTACCATCTCCTTTTTCCATTAGAGAATTCTTTCATGTATCTCACCAAATCCTGTAATTCTTCACCTGGCCCCCCAGGCACACTATTTTGAGGTCAGGTGTGTGTTCCTAACACCTCACTATTGCCTATTTAGAATATGAGTGTTCCTGACTAATAACTCCCTGTTTCTCCTCCCGTTCACTGCTTTAAAGCTGTCTTCCCCTAAATGCTTGTTTCTACTGTTGCTTTACTTTGCTTGTAAATGTTAGTGCTATTATTCACCACCTCTATTCCACCATTATTACCATCCTCCAAAAATTGAATTTTCCCATAAATAATCACCCAAAGTATAAAATTGCTTGCTCTCACATTTTTAATATTCAGTGAACCAGCATTATAACAGCACCATGCATAATTTGGAGAACCATAATAGAAGTAATGAATATGTTAAAAGAAATTATTATCCTAGAATATAAAAATAAATTAAAACCACACCTAGACATCTGTGCACAATTTAAGTCACTTATTCAAGCGTGATATACAGAAAGTAAAGCAAGACTGTGCTACAGGGAACCTCTTTAAAGATGGATAAAACTATGTTATATTATCCAGGGTAAAAGAAGTAGGCCATTAAAAGATAACCTCACGGAGGGAGATACAAAATTTGTAAAGAACTGATACTCTAAAGCAATATGACAAATGATCAAACACAATATACAAGACTCCAGAGAAAGGAACGTTCATTTATTTTATTCTATTTTACAAAAATGAATGTTAGAATATGTTTCCCAAAGTGAATATAAGGATAGGAAACTATCATGGATTAAAGAATATATGTGTTTAGCTAAGCTAAAGTAACTGAAACCAGAGCATGAGCTCTGTCAATTCTGCCCAGAGGCAGAGGAAACAATAAAAATTTTACTTAAGTTTTTTTTAATTCATATTACTCTGCTTCTTAATGCAAAACAGTAGATCAAGGAACTGTTAGGATAGTTAAAGAAGAATCAATAATATCGTACTTCCTTCTGAATGCATAGCCTATATGCCCTCTTTCCCCCAAAAGTTGGACAATGCTCATTTTCTGAATTATAATTTACAAGATGAATCTGACGTGTATTAAACTGAATTTGAGGATCTAACTTTGTCGAGAGACATCTAACTGCTTTTAATCATTTATCCCTCCTCCCACCCATTACTTCATATTTACCCTGGAGTTCAACCTGTCTTTCTATCTTACCAGCTTTAAACTTTCCATCAATTCAATTCCATTTATTCTTTCCAAGAAAATTTTTTCCTTGAATATTTTACCTTTCATCTCTCCCAATCCACCTAGTCACTTTTCACTGCAAAACCAAAACTACTAGTGTTTTGTCAATTAAAGAAGTCAACAGGTATTTGTTAATAATTTGCTATTCATTTATTCACTCATCCGTTCATTAGGCACCTGCTCTGTACCAAGCACTGAGCTTTGTACTTGTGATAAAAAGATGAACACACCAAGATCTCAGCCCTCTGTGTGGTTCTACATCCACTAGTCCACTAGTGTTAGAGTCACCTTTGGGAGAGGGGTGAGAAACACCAAAAAAGAAAGCTCCTGGATAACTTTCAGTCTTACAAGGGAAATAATGAAATACTAGGAAAAAACATAGGCTTAGATACAGAACTAGCTAAATAATTTGTGAGGCCTCATTCAAAGTGAAAATGCAGAGCCCCTTGTTCAAAACTTGATAAGAATTTCAAGACGGTAGCAGCAGAGCATTAGTCCAAGTATGGAGACTTTCTAGGCCAAGAGTCCTCTGCCAGCCCTGCATAGCTATTAAATTATGTAATAATATATAGGAACAAAAGGACTTTAGAAGAGAGAGGGGATCAATTAGAGCAAAGTTGTCTAAATCTCAGTTTTCTCATCTGTAAAATTAGCATATTAGTGCCTTCTCAGAGGTACCAGCTTTTTACACAAAAGATCATTTTTTTTTATTATCCTACCCCATGAGGCTTATGTTTTGAAAGATTTTGTTTATTGTATTGAAGTAAATATTAATTCACATTTCTATTTTTAATTCTTACCAAAACCTCGTATCATCATGAGGTAGCTGGTGTTACCAAATTGTGTAAATTTAATTCCAGCCAACAACAAAGAGACTTTACATTGTAGCTAGTTGTGAAGTGTTATCTATTTTGTTTTGTTTTGTTTCCTAATAGCTGAAAATAACCTAAAGATACCAATTAAACCAATTACTACCTGATGGAAACCACTTTAGAACCTTTGATTAAATTCTTTCCAAATTCTACCCATGCTGTAATTTTCCATGATTCTCACTAGCAAGAGAGGAATATTTGAGAATTTTTTTTTCCTTTTGCCCTTGGAGAATGCAAATACGGTCACTTTTCCAAAAAAAATATAAAGGGAAACTCAAGCTCAGTTTCTTGAACATATTTTTAACACATGTTGATTTGAGAATTACAGCAAGATTATTGTGCTCCATCTTTGTATCTCTCACAGCACTACTCTTGTGAACTGTGTAGATTCCAAATCGATATAAATATCTATCTTTATCATCTGGCCACTCCAGAAAGTTTCCAAGCTCTAGAGTGCACAAGTATTTAACACAAGTATCTTTTGGAAGATAGAGTTTGCCTAGGTTTTCTTTCCCATCATTGATCTAATATGAAATGACCTTATTCTTGGAGATTGCACACATTTTCATATGGTGGAGTCTCTAGTGAAAAGAAAAGGCCAGTAGGCATAAAAAGTAAAGCTAATTTTGTCAATATGTTGATACTTGGGGATCGAAGGACAATCACAAATGTTTTCAGTCTAATTTTAATCTTAATAGTAAATAAATTTGCAAAATAATTTGTTTTATAACAGAAATTATTCAGTTACTATATTTGCTTCTACAATATTAAAAAGATTTTTGAAATAGAGAATACTTTCAAAAATACAATATTTTTGAAAAAGTATCTTCCCTCTTGAAGAAAATTGAATCTCATTCATGCAGTGTCTTATTGGAATCCTTTGCATCATTGCAGAAATTTTAGATTACTAGTATTACTAGTACTAGATAAGATTATTTTAAAAACTTATACCAATCACTTGCTTTTCTAGCTTAGATTTTTCTACATTAAATAAGTTTAATCGACACCTATAAAAATTTTTTTAGACACTGAATATCAGTTTTTTTTTCTCTTATGATTTTCATATAGTTGCTTGCTAACTTGTGAAACTCTTTAACAGCTGAGTAAAAAGTAACATTTTTTGGTCAATCATGTGTGGATTCTCTGTACCACATTTAGTATGGCTCACTGAAGTGACAGTTGATTGAAGTGACCAGACTGGCCAAAACGATGAAATAGGTAGGTAGGTAGGTGGGTGGGTAGGTGGATGGATGGATGGATGGATGGATGGATGGATGGATAGATAGACAGACAGACAGACAGACAGACAGACAGATTGATAGATAGATAGATGATAGTAGATAGATCTGCAAATAAAAATCAAACAAGTGAATTCTCATTGTATACAGACAACTAATTGATGGAGACTAAATTTCTTGTATTTTATTCACTCAACAAATATTGAGTGCCTGCTAAAAGCCATGTTTTCTTTTAGGCACTAATATTTCAGTCAATTGACTTAGATTTTGGGAGGTTTCTTGATGAGAGCATTTTGCATTTTGAAACAATGATTCTGACTTCACTCTTAAATTTGGGGAAAAATTCTAATCTAGAGAGTTTTATATTATACATATTTTAAATCACAAATTGTAGGGTGATCACATTTCACAATGTGCTTTGTCCCACAGACTTATTTTTCTTATGTATCTATCCTAATATAAAAATAATATTTACTATTACTTCACATTTATGGAAACTTATTGAGATAAGTTTTTGGTGTGTGGGGTTGTGTTTTAAATGCTGATTTTATTCATTGTTTAGTGATTTCCTACTATAGACTAGGACAGTTCTAGTGTGCAAGAGGGAGAAGTAGTAAGATAGAATTGGGTGTCAGTGCCTTGTGATGCCATGGAAAAGAGCTTAATTTTTATGCTAAAAGTTATGGATGTTCATCAAAAGACCAAAGCAGGAAAGGGACATAATTAGATATGCACTTTAAGAAGGTCATTTTAAAAACTACAGAGGGTGTTTTAGAGGATAGTGAAACCAGTGGCTTGCTAGCAGACCAAATGGGAGTCCATAGCGTAATCCTGACAAGAAATGAGAAAGGTTTGAAAAAAGGCAATGAAAATGGAGATGAAAATGAGTATATATATATATACATATATATATATATATATATATGTGTATATATATATATATATATGTATATATATATATTTTTTTTTTTAAATCAGAAGGAAGGAGACAGAATCTACAGGATTTGATGGTTCACTGGCTGTGAAAAATGAAAAAGAGGAGGCAAAGATGAATGCCAATTGTAATGCTTAATTGAATGTTCAATGGGGAGGAGACCAAGCATCCAAGACAGTTCCAGGTTATACTTGGAATGCCAGAGTACTTATTAATGAGGCCCCTTTACCATCAAAATTGTCCTGGTTTAGATGATAAATTATGTGGCCACTCTAATGAAGAATGATCATGCTTCTTATGTAATCTAGAAGATAAGGAGAAAAATTGATTGCGGGTAAACGAACAGCATTTAGGATTAGGATCTCCAAAGAGAAATATCCAGTAAGCAAATAGATTTGTGACCGTGGAGCTCAGGAGAGAACCATTGCAATTGAGATGTAGATCTGAACATCATCAGGGATAGTGTGTGAAGAATTAGAAGGGGTAAAAGACTCAGGATGGGACCTCCAGAAACATTACTGTTAAATAGCGGGGAGAATCTACAAAGGAAACTGAGAAGTAGTTGCCAGACACAGAGAACTACTGAAAAGAAAGCCAAAGAAATCAAGTCATAAGGATAAAGAAAAAAGAGAATTTCAGGAAGGAGAAAGTAGGCAACAGTGTGAAATGCAAGTATAAGATCAATATATACTGTTGGCTTGAACAGTTTAAAAGTAATTGATGGCCTTGGCAAGAGCAAAGTCAGTGGAATGATGGGTGTAATAATCAAATTATAGGTGGAGAGAGACAAGCAACAATATAGGAAAGGTGGTACAGTATCTTAAGGAAAGCTTGGGCTTTGAAGTCAGGCAAACAGTTTCACATCCCACAAGCTCTAACTAGTTGTGTGACTTTGGGCAGTTCGCTGATCTTAACCTTGCTCACTCTTTATTCATTTTATTCAATATTTATTCATTAAACATTTATAGAACACATAATATGTGGCAAGTTCTGTACTAAGACCCAGCGAACCATAAACAACTGATGTCCCCGACATTGAAGAACACATCTTTTTGCAATATAACATAGAGTGCTGTTACAGATATATGAGCAGCACATTTTGCTTTCTGATCATAAGCTCCATTAATAATAAAAACAGCTAAGTTCTTTCTGTAAGCTAGGCACTGTGATAAAAGCTTCATATGAATTATTTCACTTTGTCCGTGTAGCATATTATAAAAAAACAATATAAGAAGAGTACTGTTTTTAGTTCTATTTTGCAAATAAGGAAACTAAAGCTCAGAGAAGTTTAGAACTTGTCAAATGTCACCCTAATAAGTAGAAGAATAATGAGTCCAAGCAGACTGACTTCAAAATAAGCATTTTGAATTACTATACTGCCTTTCAGTGTCAATTGTCAGATGGTTTCCATTTTACACATCATTGTATTCCCTGAACTTACATAGTTCTTGACACATTATAATTTCTTACAACTATTAATAAATATTTGTGGAAAGAAGCAGGCGAGAAAGGGAAGGGCAGGGAAGAGAAGAAGGAAGGAAGGGAAGGAGGGAGGAAGGAAAGAAGGAAGTAAGGAAGGAAGCTTATAAGAAACAAGGAAAAGAGTGACAGGCTCTGCCTAGGAGTTAGAGACCTTTTTATCAGGAAGATGATATATGGGCTGGATCTTAAAACATGTAATCATTTACTAAGCCAGGAAATAGAACAGAAGGTATCGGCTTGAAAATACAGTACCTTTTCATTCCCATCTGCCTCTAAGAATAGGCCTCATAATCTCTGATCCTCTAAAGTACCTAATCTTTAACTTCATGACCAAGAGACTAAGCATTATTGATCATCATTTTTTTTATCTTATATTTTGGCCTAAATGACCACTAACCTTACTGACAAGTCTGAACTTCCTCTGACTCCTATGTCTTTGTCAATCATATAAAATATCAAATTCTAAAGACTTTTTTCAGGACATTTGAGGAGCTTCTTATCCAGACACTAGGTTTTGTTAGAAAGAATTCACTTTTGGACAGAATGTCACCAGGAATATTAAGCATCAATAAATAATAGACCTCGCTCTGCATGATTACGTCTCATTCTCTCATTTTAAACTTTCTTGCCACAATTATGAGAACAAAACTTTCAATTGCTTTAAAAAGTCTCTGATCATTCCATTTTCTCCTGCTGTTCTTTAAAATCTTTGTTATTTGTTGCTTCTTACCTACTTATGGGTGAATTATGCCAAGAATTATGAAAACAAAACAACAGAGAACAAAAAAATAAAAGGTCTTTGATGTTCAGAAAGATGTCCTTAAACTCACGAACATTCCTCAGGCAAAATATTATCTGTCTGATCATTTTTTTTGTTTGAATTGTTTGGAAAAGTCATCCTACTTACTCACTTTTCATATACTTGTATAGACACAACCTAAACTAACCACCATTTCTTTCTAAAACCTGAACTTTTTTTTTCCTTCTTACATATATTCTGTTTTCTGTGACTGTTACCCAGATTGTTTTAGTGTATCTTCTAGATTTTGAGTAATAATTTATTTTCACGTGAAGCCTAAGATACAACCTTATAGAGAATACACATACTACATGAGCCTTTTTTTGTTAACCCAAATGCGGTCACCAAGAATCCAAGTTCTAAGAAAAGTTTTGCCGAATGTCAACCCAGTGACTGGTCACATCTCCAAGGAAGACAGTGGAAAATTGGTAAGTTCACTTTAGTCTCTATCCCAAAATTTTATTTTATTTTAATCTATGTTCCTAAATATTCAATATTCTTAATTATTTTCTTGATTTTGTGTAACACCACACAACATGTATCCTGGTATCTGAATGATTCTTCATTGAACAACACAAAATCTATGCAGATTGAAGAGAGAGAAGACTAGCATTGATTGGAAGAAACTTTTACTGACTTTTTCTGCAGATTGGATTTTGTCCTCCCAAACATCTGGCAAAGGTAATGTCTCTGTTTCACTAAAGTACTCCTTAATTTGGAATTACAAAGGCAATTAGTTCTCTAATGAGTCAGAGCAACTGAGGTGAAAGAGTAGGAGAAAAAAACAACACCAGATGATGTCTGTTAATGCCAAGAAAAAAAAAAAAATAAGTGACTCATTCTTGGTAAAAATCTTTCAAATAGTTGGCTATTTTTATTTTTCAAAACTAAAGTGTATAGATCTTATTGTTTAATATGTATGGGGAAACCTAGTTTTACCCATTATGTGTAAAGATTGGCAATCATTAGCACATGGGTCTCCATCCTATATTATTGAATGAATATATCAGATTTTACGTTTAGAAACTTGTGGATCATTGCTGAGGTACCTAAAAACTGAAGGGGATTAGAAAAAAATAATTCCTAGCTTTATAAAAATAGTTTATTAAAATAGAAAATAACCTCTACAAAATTCAAAGTGGGCAAGCATTGAAAAGCTGAGATATAAAAGTCAGAGCTGCAAGATTATTGACCAGTGAGAAACTAAAAATAAAATTAAAGTAATAGGGAAAAGTCTGATGTATTTGTGTTGCATTTAGAAAAGCAAGGTCTTTGGACTGCCAGAACACTGGAACTAGTTTATAGCTGGTGCTCAGTAAATGTTAGTTGAATCTCTGTAGCCCAATTTAAAAATGACTTGAGTTGTTTAAAATGCCTGTGATAGTAACCAGTTTACTCAGCCCACACAAGAAAGAATTATAAAAATAACCGAGACCAGAAGTCGAATCTCACTCTGACACTTGCTGGGTAACCATAGGCAAGTCATATTATCTTGTCTGGATTCTTCATTTTGTAAAGTGGGGATAACATTATCTAATTTTCAGGTTTAATAGGAGAATGAAATGAGATTTCAGATGGTAGAATGCTTCTCAGCAAATGGTAGATATTCTTGTTGATATTCTTAACTAGAGGAAGAATTTTCATTTCCATAATCTTTAAGATTAAGATAAATAACTGTTCTTTGTGGTCTGTAAGGGCAGGAAAATAGTCTACATTTATCCAGAATGTGATCCTCTCTGTTTATCCATTGACTGAAATATTCAATGATATTCTGATTATTTTGTCCATCTTGTTTAATTACAATTTGATCATATATTCTGAAGGTTATTGGGAACATTTTGACTGCCTCTCCTTCCTCAGAGTCAAATTGGCATATTGATAGGCATAATTGTATTCTCTGCCAGTTTACTGTCATCAGGATAAACTGAAATACCATCAGGGCAATCTCAGTATATTCAGTTAACTGAGCCAATGAAATCTTGCATCACTTTCCTGAAGTGAGTTGCTTATATTAACACGTATTTATATGCATTGAAGATTCTATTGTGAAGGCATCCATCCTTGAGAAAAATGCAGTAGCATCTTGGTGTGCAGGGAAATCTCCCATATGTGAAATAAACACTGAAGGACTTTAAGTACAGTTATACAAAGTCGCCAAAAGAATAAGACTGAGTAAAAAAAGTTAAATACACAAATCATTTCATTCTAGGAAAAACTGTATAGATAAGACTATAGTAGATAGATCATAGTTCTAAGAGTACTGCTTTCATATTAGTGAAAGTCATCACTACCTGCATATCTAAGTCACAGCTTGATATTACATAAGATGAGCACCAAATATATGTTATAAAATTGATTTAAATCACAGTAATTAATATTTTTTAAAACATAAATATGTATTCTATGAATGTTTATGTAGGACTTTGCCATACCTTTAGTTTAGTTGGCACCAAAGTCAGACAAAAATTAAAATAAAGAATAGAAAGCTTTTATAAACACCACCAAGGACACTAAAGGATTTGGAAGTACTTGTGAAATAAATATTTAGTTTTTTAAAAAATTGCAACTAAATAATATAAATAAACAAATATTTAGTTTTTTAAATATTTAGATTTTTTAAAAAATGAAACCAAATAGTATGACTGCTTTTTAAGTTCTAAATTACGTCTTAGATTTTAAAACATTCTAGGTCAAAAGTACAAAATTTCAAGCAAAGGAAAATTTTTTAAACCACATAAGTTAATCATCTATATCAAAATGTCAGTTTTCTCATTTGTCAGCATTCTGATTTGGTTAATTTAAGTGTTCATTAATCACAGAAAACTATGGCATAAAACAGTTCTGTTTGAATTACATGTTTTGTTTAGGAGGTTATTGGTTCATATAATTTCTTTTGTGCCAACTCAAGAAAAAGAACACTTATTAGTAAACTTCATTTGAAATACCTAATCACTGTTCCAGAGACATTTTATCACCTGATCTGTGCATATCAATAAATCAATGCTCACATATTTGTCTCACAACCTCAGCTCACAGAATGTTAAGCCAGGCTAATAAGCAGCATCAATCATATACCAATGAACAAGATAGTCTTCATTACAGACACTCTCTCTGTAATCCATTCATTATATAGAACATCTGTTACAAATTATCCAACCTCCAGGACTACTCATTTAAGTGCTTTTTCAAGAGCCTACTGTCTTCATTTCTCCAAATGAGTTAGATGGTGGCATCAGTATTATACCAAGTTCACTGTCACCATATGACAGCAGTCATCTTTCAGTCTGTGCTGCGCTCTAACAGTACATTGCATAATAGTAAATGTATTTTTACAGTTGTATAGCAAAAATCCTCAGACTATAAGCCAGTAGCCATCAAGAAACCACTAAGATGGTTTTTCTCCATTATATCTCAGCCATTGCCCCGAAAGTTAAGCATGTAGGGAGGAATATGCATTTTTAAGTCCTCAGGGGACTATTGATTTGCTCAGTTACTTAATATATGAAATAAATGACCCCAGATACATGTTTGTCAACTTCTGTTCATTTCCAAGACCATGAAACATATCCCTAATCTCAAATAGGTATCTTGTAGAACCTGTTGTTGATATCAAGGAAAATCATGAAAGAAAATCTAAATAAATGAGAATAAATGTCAATATATACTTCAGAAAAAAAAATATCTTAAAGAAAGTTTCTTACTTAGAGTTTAGCCCATAGTATAGTCAAGGATGCACCTGTCTTAAAAAGAATAGCTTTAGAAATGTGTTGTCCTAATGTGTCATGGGAAATAATAATTCCAAATTCACTTCATGCTGTATTTTGGAAAATAAGTCACAGGGATATCTATAAATTATTTATAAGTGAATAGTGAGACTGAACAAATTTAAAAGTTCATATAGTCATTATTTTCTTGATCTTAATTTGCATTGCAGAGTTATAATGAGTCTTATACAGTAAACCCAATATTGGATTTATAGAAAGCTTTCTAGAAACATGGTACCATGCATATTTTAGCACCCCATATGGTATTTTCCTACAGGATTTCTTTAACTCATCTGTTGTTGGAATTTATGCAATACTAGCTTAATAAATTAATTTCAGGATAGCATCTGGGTTACTTGAGGTTTAAATAAACAAGCTGATTATTTTTAACTATTCTTGACAGTTTGTACAATAGACCCTCAAATATCTATTTTCCATTTCAGAAAGATCACCTTCGATGGATGGACAGTATTACTTTTATATCGGAATATATATATATATACATACACACATATATATATATATATATACACACACACAGCATGTATGACTTCAACTCATGTAAAACTACATTAAACATTTATGTCTACTTAACTACCGGAAATTGTTGGTTAATTTGCCTTTCACCTGCAGTTTGTGATAATTGACAGAAGGGTCAATATTTTTCTGAAAATGAACACAAGAATTCTTTAAGTAAACATTTTAAACAGTGATGTAAAGACTCTCACATTGGTAATAAAATGCTTCAGCCAAAGATGGCACAAGTCATTTTAGCTCACAACTCATTGGTCTGAACCAATCACATAGCACTATCTAATCCAAATGAGTTAGAGTTTCAAGGACAACTACATGTTCACAAATCATATCTACCACTGGTGTAGGGAAAAGGTAGTATAGTTCTTGTTTTGCTTACAATGGAAATAGAAGAATCATTATAACTTTCAATAAGATTGCAAGCATCCTCATTGAAACTACACCAACATCTACCAAGCAACAATGGAACAATAAAACATTGGAAAAGTGATTTACTGAATCATCACAATTTACATTTGCTACCAAAACCTTATTGCAAAGAAAAATACTCATACATTTTTAATGATTTAAATAGATTTTCCCCAAAATCTTCCTACAGCCTCTGAGGGCATCCATCACACTTTTGCTCTATGGTTTTCAATGGCTTCCATCCTTTGACTTTTTTCATGTGTCACCCAATAGCTTCCCATCACACTCAGAATAAAATCCAAATTTATTACCATTGATTTCTAATTCCTCTATTATCTGGCACCTACTGACTTTCCACCATTACCACCCTCTATCCTCTTCTTTCACTTTGTTTCAATCATACCAGGATCGTTTCTGTTCCACAAATATGCCGAACTCTTCAACACTTAGGAATATTTTCATTGATGTTCTGTGCCTAAAGAACTCTTGCCCATAATATGTATGTGGCTGGCTGCCTTCTTCTTATCATTTATTTCTCAGCTCCCTATCTAATGTTTTTGCATCTCCTCCACCTATATTCACCCCATTTTATTTTCTTCATTGAATTTATAATTGAAATTATCTCATTCATTTGTTCATTGACTGTCTTCTCCCTAGCAGGTAAAACTCATAAGGGCAGATCCCTTCCTTATCTTGTTTCTGCCTTATCCCCTTAGTCTGGCACACAGTAAATATTTCCTCAATATTGTTGAGAAAATTATTAAATGTATAAATAAATGAATGTAATTCTTTTCTCCAAAGAGAGTAATTACATTCTTGGAGTAGTAATTGAATAAACAATATTCATAAGCATTTAATATTAAATATATTTCCATGTCATATAACACATCAATAAAGCAGAGAGACAGACACAGTAAAATAGAAGGAAAACTATTTGAGAATGGCATGGTGGGAAAGGGATTTCAGAAGTTTCCTATGGCTGCAATCACAACAGTTCTTTGAATCTTGGCACTGCTCTCCCCATAAGTGTCTGTTACATGCCATTGAGTGGGCTTCAAACTCCTGGTGACCCTTTAAAGGAGTGATATCCACAATGTGCTGTCCTCAGCAGCCCTGCTCAGCTCCCATAGACTCATGCCTGTGGCTTCTTTTATGGAGTCAAGCCATCTCATATATAGTCTTCCTCTTTTCTTGCTGTCTTCTATTTTTCTCAGCATTTTTCTTTTCCAAAAAATCCCGCCTCCAGCAATGTTTCAGGCTGAATTTGCTCTAGAACTTACTTGTTCATCATCTGGCAGTCCAGGGTATCTGTGTAGAACTATCCATTAACACCATATTTCTAATTAATCATTTTTTTAGCAGCCTTCTTCAGTGTCCAGCTTTTACATTCATACATAGTAATTGGAAGTTTGAGGATATGGATGAGCTTAGCTTTGGTCTTTAATGATGCATTTTTGCTCTTGGTGATCTTTCTTAATTCTTTCATTGCTACCCTTCTGAGTTTCAGCCTTCTCTTGATTTCCTGGCTGTAGCTTCCATTTAAATTGATCTGAACCAAGATAAGAAGAATCTTTAACAATTTTAATGTCCTCATTGTCTATAAAATTGTCTATTTCTTCAATAGTAGAAGGGGTACATGAGATATTGATAGAATTATTTCAAGCCACAGCAACTTAATCTGTCAAAATCCTAAAAAGAAAATGTCAACAAATACGGAAAACAAAACATGTCCTAAAGACTGGAAATGTTCAATATACATCTCAGTCTTCAAGAAAGGAGATGCCAAGTTGTGCAGTAATGATAGGACCATTGCTGTGATTTCCCACTCAAGTAAAGTGATGCTATGAGTGGTGGGACAAAGACTGCTACCTTATTTGGAGCAAGAAATGCCAGGTGTTCAAACTGGATTCAGAAAAGGAAGAGGCACTTGAGATCGAATTGTAAGCATTCTTTGGATACTGGAGTGCTTCGTAGCATTTCAGAAGGTTAGTCTATGTTTTATAAATTACAGTAAAGCCTTTGACTGCATCTGTCATGAAAAGCTATGTGTTGCTCTGAAAGAAATGGACATGCCTCAGCACTTGATCATCCTGATGTGTAATCTGTGTCGTGGATTGGAAGCCACTGTCAGAACAGAATATGGAGAGACAGAATGGTTTCTTATAGGCAAAGGTGTCAGACAAGGGTACATTTCATCTCCCTATGCGTTTAATCTGTATGCAGAACATTTCATATGAAAAAACTGAGCTAGACTCAGAGGAAGGGGAAGGAAAAATTGATGGAAGAAGTATCAGTAACTTGAAATATTCAGGTGAAACCATCTTACTGGCAGAAAGTAGCACTGATTTGAAACATCTTCTGATGAAAATGAAAGAAAAAAGTGCCAGACTACATTCGAACATCAAGACAAAAATTACAACTGCAGAAGAAATACAGTACTTTAACATAGATAATACTTTATAAATCCCTCAGCATTTTTTTCATGACTCCATCCCATCTTCCACTTCACCCTATTCTATGCAGCATACGCACGTGCGTGCGCACACACAAACACACACACACACACACACACACACATTCTCACAAGAAATGTTGGCCTAAATATTAAAAAACTAAATGCAAATAGCAAAGATGATTCATATGTTGGCTTCTGGGTACACGGAGTATATTCAAAAGAAATTAAATAGAAGTACTAAATAAAAGGCTTATATGTCCATTAAGGTTTTATGTCCGAGAGAGGATTTTTTGAACTATCAATTGATACGTCAGCCAGCTTAGGGCCCAGCCCTTTATTATTTTGCCCTATTTGCAACCTTAGGGGCCTTGTGTCCTAGAAGCTCTGCCGTGAGATGAAACCTCTGACAACAGCTTTAATCTACTATATAATAGGTGCCTCTCTGCATTTATTGAGTCTTCTGAATTTAACATGGACTTTACTTAACTTTACTTAACTAGCTATACCTAATTCAATTCCTACCTGAAATCCATAACTTTCTTGATACCCATCATGCTAACTTTTAAACTCAAACACCTCTGTTGGTTGGTTATAAACAAACAGAGAATAAAGAGTCTAATGGAACAGTGTTGACTCAGCCTCTATAAAATCATGTTTTTCATTTCATATAAGCTCTCAATATTGTTCAGCAACATTAATGTTCAACTATTATTGATTCCTTGTTACGTTGCTGACAAGGACTATTCCTGACCCTTTCAACTCTCTTCAGGCTCCAAACTAACATCTTCCCACCTCTGCACTTCAGTGTTACCATCAGAATTGTTTCTAATTCAAATTAATTACATTAAATTGAGAAGAAAACTTGAGATCCTCCTCCAGATATCCCCTTTATTCTACTATTATTCTTCTAGTTTATCCAAGCATGAAATTTGGAATTAATGTTTCATACCAACTCTTGACTCTTCCTTTACAGTATCTAATGTATTGGTCTACCTCCCATTTAAAAACATTTACAGGCTCTCCACTCTCAACATAACAAAGTTCAACTCATCTTGGTGTTCAAGTTCTTCCCTCAACCTCCTTTTCCCAGTCTTTATAGAATCCTGCTACTCTGATCAAACTTAAACTATCTGCTTTCCCTCTTTTGAAAAATGCCTTGAATTTTCCAGTCTTTTGGCATATTTACTTATCCCCTTTTGCCATACACACACACTGGGCTTGACCGGAAAATGGCAAGGCCTGCATGAGAACCTAAATCTCATAGTATCTAGTCAGCCTTCATCATTCAAAGTTGTCATATGGTAGTTTATCCTACCTTTTTAGGCTTCTTTTTAAATATTTTTTAAAATAAATGTAGCAATGAGAAACGATATTTAATCATGGATTTGTAAAATAGTTTTTTTCAATTTTGCTCTAAAATTCTTTATGCGATTTTCAATACTTCCTTGAACTTTATTGTCATAGGAATACATTGATTATAACAGTACTTTAATAAGTCCCAAGTCTCTATCCAAAGTGATTATTCCATTATCCTCTAGGGAAATTTTTAAATCATTTTAATAATTGTATTATATTATGCGTTTTCCTGTTTGTCTGTTTGCTTCTAATAAGCCAGCTGCTCTGTCAGTTTTCCCAAGTGACTTGTCATTTTTCAAATCCAAGGGATTTATCTAGAGTCACTTGATATTGTAGGAGATAAGCTTTTGTGTTATTTATGCTAATATAACCAGTCTTAGCACAGTTTATAAACCAATAGAGTTCTCAGTTATTCTTTGTATTTCAGGGTACTTCCAGTTGCAAGTACATATGGCCTAACTCAGATTGGTTATATAATAAGGAAATGTATTGGCTCTCATGACAGAAAGTAGGTTTTTTAATTGGTTTATCCAGTGTCTCAAGTTTTATTCAGGGACCTGAGTTGTTTCCATCTCTTCACTCTGTTGTCTACAATGTTGGCCTAAAATTCATTGTAGTCATAGACTGACTACCCAAATAATAGAGGCTAAATGCTTTCTTGTTCATATACAATAGGAGAAAGAGCTAGCATATCTCTATGAATGTTCATCCCTTTATCTGATTTTGCCAATTTAGACTATGTGCTGACTCCTGAACCAGAACTTATCATAAGAAGATTGCCATGATCAGATTGGTTTAGACCTAGCTTCTTTAGCTATCACTTGCAAGAGTAATTGAGATTGCCAAGATAGACATAGAGTAATCAGAGCCTCCCATATAATGATGGATTAGTTCCTACACTGGAACAAGTGGAGTGAATATTAGAGAGTCAATCACAAAGTCCATTTAATCTCTGTCATACATTTTCTACCTCTAAATCCATTTTTAATCAATAAATTATTTGTACCAGCTCATAATAATTTTCATTTTCTGCCTATGCTTAATTATGTAATGTAATGTTATGTGGTAATTAATAGCATGGAGTTAAAACTCAGATGCATATGCAATTAGGAATCAGATTTGAATCCCAGGTCCACTATTGGAATGTTGTGTGACTTTGGGTGAGTCACCTAAACTTTCTGAGGCACAGTCTTCTCATTTGTGGAAAGAAGCTGTCAATACCAGATTTACTATAAAGATTAGAGGAAAAGTACATAACATTTAGCTTGATGCCTTCTGCCTGATAGGTGGGCATTAAATCATATCATTTCAACATGACAGTTTTTCCATTTTACATTATTAGCTCCCCAGAATATAGATATTGTTTGTTGAATCTACCAATAATAGTACATTTTTTTCTTTTTATTTATTTTGATAAAACCAAATGTGATATATATGTTCTCATCTCATTTAAGTACTATGTATATAATGAAGTGATTTTATCTAGATAGGGCATTCAGAGAAAGTCTCCTCCAAGGAAGTGAAACTTAAGCAGAGATTTGAAATTTGAAGCCTAAACAGGTGTTAAGTAGGCAAAGAGAGGAGGGACAAGAATTTTACACTGAGAAACCAGGTTACGTAGGTAGGCAGGTAGGTAGTAGGTAGGTAGACGATAATAATAATAAATATGATAGATAGATGGATAGATCAATATTATATGATATGGTAAATGGAGAGCTTTACCAAATTAAAACAAAATTATTATTTTTTTTTTTTTTTTAGGTGAGGCAACCCTTGGTTGACCTCTCAGATTGCAAGGACCTGGTCAGCTTACAATCTCTTATTTTTTAAATTTTTATGCCTACAGCACCTGGTATTCTAGGTGGTCTCCCATCCAAGTATTAACCAGCTCTGACCCTGCTTAGCTTCCGAGATCAGATGGGATTGGGCTTGTTCAGGGTAGCATGGCCATAGACCAAAATTATTTTTTGAAAAAAATAATTAGAAATGTTTATCTCTCATTTAAATCTTTAACTGCCCCTGATAAAAAATAATTGGTTATTCTCATGGGATTGAAGAAAAGGTCACTTAAATTATGTTGGTAAGTAGTAAAGAAATCTAAGAACACCCTCTAGACTTCATGAGGAACGTAAGATTTAGATAAGGAAGTATCCGAGAAGTTGAAGAAGCAAAGATGCAATATATGTGAAGCTGAATTTTGCCAGCCTAGTATGTCAAGAGTATGTCAGACTTTTTTTGTATAAAAAATAAATATACTATTTTAATAGCACTATACTTCCTAAATAATGGTATACCATAATTCTTTATAATTCTGTTCTAAAGACGAAAACCTCAACAACCAGTTAAATGTATTAACAAGTATTAACATGTGATGAGCTACAGAAAATCTGTTCACATTATTGATCATTACTTTTTAAAGAAATATTTTATTCTTATAGTTATTTTTTTAATTGGATCTATTCACAGTGGCCCTTTGACTGGATAACTCATTGCATATAATTAAACTACATGATAAAAATGAAAATTATTCTTTGTAGCCTGAGTTATTGTTTATTCCTCTACATTAACCTAATCTTCCAAACAGGAACTAAGTGTCCACTTGGTACCTAAAGATTTCACTTCCATGAATGATTGCTATGCCAGCTTCCTTTTTTCTGCAGCATATTCCTACATGGTTTAAAAGTAAGAGGTGTCTGTTCCCAAGCAATATTTATGAGCTTAAAAATCGAACCAATTTAAGATACCATGGCATATGTGGTATCATACTTTTCATTTCATGGCATATGTAGTATCATATTTTTCGTTTTAGTTTTAAACAAATTAAAGACCTGCTTAAAGTTTGAATCCCAACAAGTTTAATTTTTCACTAAAACTTCATGAGAAAAATAGCATGAAGTTCCCTGAAATCAAATAAAAATGAAAACAAACTGAGCAGATTTTAAATGTAAAAAAGTAACATGTAACAATAGGGATATTTGTTGAATCAGTTGGTGTCAGAATCAGGCAGAGAATGTGATGCTACCTAGATGAAAAAGAGCCAGAAAAATTGCTGGGCATGAGGAGTCAGTCTCAGTGTTAGGAAGATGTTTTTAAGAATTATTCCTTAGGAAGGGTTGGACAGTCACACCACAAGAACTCAAAAGCCAGGCATTACAAGTTGTCTAAAAGGAGAATGTGCAGTAATTTTACAAGAAGTCAGTACACAGTTTCCTGTTTGTTACCACATTAATTTGTCATAATTTGCTTTAAACAAGAAATATCACTCCATTTGTTGTCAAGACTAAAACTGACCCTGCTTCAGCTTCTGTTTTGGTCTCTTTTATTGAGGAATTTTCCTGTCTCAAGTCCTCCTTCCTCATCTGAAAAATAATAGAATTGAACTACATGACTCCAATTAATTTAAAAATTCCAAGTCTCTGAAACATTGCTTAACTATTATATTATGTCTTAGATTTTTGTTTCATATCAGCAGCGTAACCATAACAACTTTAGCAATTACAAGGAGATATATATTTTATTTGTTTTTTCAGCTTAAACATTAATGGTTTCTCAATAGAAGAAAATCTTCTAAAAACATTAGGTCAAATGAATGATTCAATGTGATAGCAATTTAATAGCAAACCTGGGGAGCCCTTGATTGAGGACAAATTGAATTTGTGAGAACATGGCTTCTGCAGGAGGCCTTTGTGCTTCATCATTTGCTCAGACCTCTTCAACATGAAAAAATGAAAAGACTGTATACAGTTTTCTAAATTGTCTATTTTCTAATTAAGTATCTATGTTAGTGATCCTATATAATACCAATGTCATAGGGGATGGGGGTTGCTTTCCAGAATCTTGCCCATATAACACTGAATCATTACAGCTAAGTATAAAATTTAGTAAGATTTCTGCCAAGTGAATGGAATCTGTATAACATTCAGTCACTAACTACTGTCATACATTTGTTGTCTCTGAGATATTTACATTTTACTAATCTATTTTCAAAGATGCCTTGTGTAAATTAGCTATAAAAGCCTTTAAAGAGAAAATTTACTCCCTGATTTTTTTTTAAAAAGTCAAAAGATGGCAAAAATATGACCATCATTAACAGGCCTTAACAAAGGTATTATGTTAATATAATATTAATGTAATTCACTCCTAAATATGTACAGGAAGCTAAATGCAGCCAATGTTTAATATATAATATCTAAAAATATACTTTTTTCAGTAGATAGGATATCAATAAACCAAAACTAACATTATAATTATAAAGCTCATTTTAATTTTTATTATAGTGGAAAATTATATTTAATCTATCTTAAATGGTAAATCACATCATTAATTTTTCAAAATATTTTACAATAATGTATTTATAAAACTTTTAGATTTAAAAAGATTTAGAAAAATTATCTGTTGATAGTAATTTTCTGATTATGATGAGACTTATTATGAAAAGGTTTATATTCTTCATTCATTTTTATTACCACCCTAGGCTTGACTAAAAAAACTGTTAACTCAAATATATTTTGATTTAATAAAAGAAGAGGCTATCATATTGGAACTTTGTCTTATACAATAATTATTTTAAAACATTCTTTTACTTGTTAATGGTTGTATAACATTCCAAAATCAAAACATAATCTCTTCTGCTCTTCTCCCTTCTTCTTTTCATCTCTTCTACAAATATTATTGAAGACCTAATATATATCAAGTACCATGTTGAATATTCAGACAAATGGAAATTATAGAAAATAATTATAGCCAATGTAACATGTTATAATGAGATGTAAAATATACTCCCAAAGCACTGGAACATAACATGTATTTTTTTTTGTAAAAAGTGTGTCTCTGCCACTAGATTTTAACATAGTTGGGGCTGGAATCCTGTCTTGCCCTCCTGTAAACCATTCATCCCCAACCGTGCCCCCCTCCCCCCATTTCCCACCACTCAGCACAGGGCTTTACACATACTAGGCATTCAGTAAATGTTTAGTTAAATAGAATATACTTAGATTAGCACACACATATCACAATATGTAGGCTTTTTAAAATAATGACTTAAAATAATTTTAGAACTAATACATGCTTATTGTAGAGAATTGGAAACTCTAAACAAGTATAAAGAATACAATTTAAATAATCTACATTCTCACCTCCAAGCAATAACCACCATATATACTATAATGCATTTCTTTCCAGTGTTTTCCTTTATGGATTTGGCGAATTACTATTTATATATCCATATTTACGTAAGTTTTGCCCTCTGCTTTTTTTTTTTTACATATTGTGAACATTCCCTATATTGTTAAATAGCCTGATATATTAAGCAATTTAATGGCTGTCATATATTATCATAAGATTTTATGGTTTAAACATTATGTGATTATTGGACAGTTAGTTATTTACAGTGGTTTGTAATTATAAATAATTCCACCACCAAAATCAGTATCCTAGGTATATAAATCTTATTTGCCGTCACTGATTATTTTGTTGTAGACTATATTTGGGAAAATAGCCACATATAGAGAAAAATACTTGGGGATTATGTTCTTATCAATTATGTTCTTAACACAATTCTTTGTTCCAGCTGAAATTTTTAAAAAATTATGTAGAGTAATTATTATCTATTATTAAAAGAAATATTCCTTTTTAAGAGAACTAATTTAAATGTTTTCATAGAGCTTCAATACTCATAAAGGCAAATCATTTTATTTATTTTCCACAATATTTCCTGTCATGCTTTATACATAGGTGGTTTTTAATAAATACTTTTCGAAGAGGTGAATAAATATAATGGAAAAAGTGGAACAGAATAAATAGAACAATGTAGAAGAGTTTAACAAATGAATTATGTTGGTAATTATTCCTGTTTGAATTTGTTAGCTAAATTTCAAGTGTTTTCATGGCATCTTGTAGATCTTCTTGACAAATTGCCTATCTATGAACAAACTCCAAACTATTTTTAAGTCTGTTCCAATTGTCTATTGCTGCCCCAAAACTTACTAGCTTAAAACATCAATCTATTATTTGCTTTCATAGTTTTTGGCTGAGAGGCACAGCCAGATTCTTAAGGTCACTCATGTACATGAGTCCCAGGGTAGCTGAAGCGCAAGTTATTTGAAGGCTTCATCACTCCCATGTCTGATGCCTGGGCTGGGATGCCTGGAATAGCTGGGGGCAAGTCAGATCTCCCTCTCTACATGAGCCCCTCCAATTGGCTAACTTGGACTTCCTCACAGAAGTTCGTTTAATTAGACTTCTAAGTGAGCAGCTGGATTTTCTCATAAGCATTCCGTAAGACCTGGGATGAAGCTGCAAAAGTCAAGCAATAACACTTCTACCATTGTTTTTTGGGTCATATAGTCACAGGCCAGCCCAGATTCAAGGAGCTGAAGGAATAGGCTTCATCTTTCAGTGAGGGAATGATCTGTATGGACAAGCAGGAAAAAGGAAATGATGGTGGCCATCTTATACACAGGCTGCCACAAAGTCCTAAACACTTTCCTCAAATGCCACCTCTATCTCTACCACATAATTTAAATGTGCCTTTTCCTAAAACATGCTTTTTTCTTTGTTTTTCTTCATTAGATTGAAACAATTCTGTAGGTTAACAGTGAAAAGAGGAAGGATCTGTGTACTCCCTTCTTTGGACAAATCAGGCTTTATAATCAGATCTGAATTCAAACTAAATGTCAGCTGTGCTGTTCACTAGCCAATTGACTTGGGCAAATAACTTCTCTTTAGAATGGAGTACCTGGTACCCACTGCCTAGCATAACACCTAAGATACAATAATGTTATTGACTAATTTATTTATCATTTATTGACTAAATCTCTTTGAGATGCCATTATGTCTTCTATGAAATAGAGATAATAAGGCCCATCTCAGTGACAGAAATAAGTGAACAAGTTAATGTTTGCAAAATACTTAATACAGTGCCTTAATACAGTACAGTGAGGATATGGTAGATGTTGATAGTGTTATTACAGTTAATAGTCTTATCATTATTATATTATCATCATTATAGTTACTCCTGCATATCCCAGTCACCAAACAACTTATTACACATCTTCTTCAGCACCCAGATCTTATTTATTTTCCTCATCTTGTTTATAGTCACTTTTTTAATGCTTCAAACATTTATGCTCATGACACATCAAACATATTCTTCCATAATTACTTGACCTTATCAACCCTAGTAATCATATTCTCCACTCCAGATAAACACAAATTGGTACTGAAAAGTACCCTACACAAGTTCCTGTTCATATATTTTCCCTTCATAATAACCCAGTTTCCCTGACTCCTTTCTTTAATTCTAGTTTGTCAGCATCGTACTGGCTTCACTTGACTTGCTAGTCCACCTTGATGCCATGGTCATTTGTACATTGGCATCTGATGATAAGCCATACCAAATTTACAAACTCCTAAACCTAAATGGATCCAATTAACTACTTTCGCTGGCCCTGGTCCTGGCTTTCTAGCCTAACCTTGTGAAGTTGGTCAGTTCCACTTCAACATGATGCTGTCGAATCAAATTTGAAATCCAGTAATAATACAGAATATATTTCGTGTGTATCTTCTTTTGTCATGTGTTTTTTCCAAACATTTTCCATTCTTCTTTAGCTCCCAGTGCCATTATCACCCAATCATCTTTACTTATTGTAAATGATTTTTTCTTTAATGAAAAAATGAGAACTTTCCCAAATGAGCTCTCTCAATTTCTCTTTTATTGCCATCTCAAAAGCTTTCTCTCTATATTCATTGTTTCTTTTTTCATTTCTCTAAGAGAAAAAAACCCAACCATTTCTTATGATTATTCTCCACTTTTTGCCCACAATGCCAATATTTTGTCACCTTCCTGATGGAATAGTCCCTGTCTTCTAAATCTCTGGTCTCTGCTTTCTACTGCTAGTTCTTCTCAGTCTTGATAAAAATGCTAATTTCTCATTTCCTAAAAATGTTGTTTGCCTTTTGAGGCTTTTAAACACTTCATCTCATTGTCCTTTCCTTGTTGAAATTCTCTACCCAGAGTCTTTACTAACCACCTCCTTCTCTTCAGCACTCCACCATTTCTTAGCTCCTTACAGTCCAGTTCAGCCCCTACTGCTCAAACTTTATAATCACCAAATCCAGAGAGCAATTTGCTGCATGAGTACTAATTTTGAAAATGAAGTACTTAAGGGTGGGTTTTTTTTAATTGAAAATGAAAGCATCCTTACAGCTTGAATTGTCCATATTAGGAAATATAAGAATGTTAATAAGAAAACTGGCATTGCTTTTTAGCCAGTAAAATGTAAACATTCTACATATTTTTAAATGCTATTAAAAATCACTATTTTAGAAATAATCATACAAAGGTATATTTCTCCTCATATCAGATCATGATTCTTCAGGTTAAAGTCTACATTTACATAGATTGATCATCAGTATTCTATACTAGATTTTCATGAACAAAAAGGAAATAATCTCTGATTCATTGAATCCTCCTCACTGAAAAATAGTAATATAATCACATCTTCCTTTTAACTTCCCTGCCTTTTTAACTTTCATGCCTCACTTCTAGTATATACCTCTCCTTGGTCATTATTTCAGAGCTTTTCATATCTACCCTGTTAGAGTTTAAGCTACTTGATAGTCATATCACAGTATGTATACATTGTAGATTTCCAGAACATGAAAATTAGACCTATATCTTTTTAGTAATAATAGGATCATTTGGGTGCCTGATAGCATTGCCTATCACTCTCTGTTGCTGCCTCTGTAAGTTGTGATTGATTTCAAGTCATAGTTGATATTGACATTCATAGCTTTGTTTGCTTCTAATTCATTTTCTTTTCCTATAAAATATAATGCTAATTGGTAGTTGCCTCCAAGCACGAAGTATTATTTAAAAATCAAATCTATAGTTATGTTACCCCCCAGAAATCATAAAAACCAATTTGTATCCCATCTTTTTTTTCAATTTTTATTATTAATATGTGTTTTATTAAGACAAGTACATAGTTTGATTGGGTCCTTATGGGAAATACAATTTCTCATGGCTCCTGATCATAGCTTGTACTTAACTTTATTCATTTCCTTTTGTCTGTAGGTCCCCCAGGCCCACCAGGTATAGTGATCGTTGAGGAAATTACAGAAAGCACAGCCACACTCTCCTGGAGTCCAGCAGCTGACAACCACAGCCCAGTCTCCTCCTATAACCTGCAGGCTCGCAGCCCATTCTCCCTGGGCTGGCAAACAGTAAAAACAGGTAAGAGTATCTAAGGCAACATCAGATGCAGCCAGAGCAGCTTCCCGTCATGAGCTATTTTTGCCACATATATGCTAACAATTTCAGTAGAATCACTTCGTATTCTTGAAACTTTATTTATTACAATATTAACTATTGTTTGATTCTTTTAATAATGCTACCTTGTTTTCTTCTCAGTTCCCAAGGAGGGGCTGCATCATTTATATTTGTTTGTTGTTTATTTCTTATTTATTGAAGTAACTGTAGAGTCACATAGAAGTACAAAATAGTACAAAGGTTTCTTGTGGACCCATCCCTCAGCTCCCCTCAATGATAACATTTTTTATAACAATAGAGCAATTATCAAATCAGAAAACTGACATTGTTACAATGCTATTATCTGAACCTCAGACTACATTCCTTTTCCACCAGTTTTTGTATGCAATTTTTAGTGCATAGTTCTATAAGATTCTATGAAATTTTATTGTATAGATTCAAGTTACCACCTAGACAATCAGATACAATACCGTTTTGTTACTCCAGTTCCTGGTGCTACCCTTTTATAGTCACACTTCTGTTTTATTTATAAAAAGAAAATCTAACAAAATTGTATTATTTAAAACAATGCAAAATTTTAATGCCTACTTCTGAGATGTTTGAATTTTAGTTGCATTATTTTAAAAGTCATTTCTTCCCAAATGGTTTCCGTTTCATGTTATAACTAAACTTCCCCTATCTCTTCAAATGCGGCCATCTGCATGGATATGTGAAATTATGCTCAGTTGATAGTTATTAGGTACTTATTTAATGAGTTGGTATTTGAAAAGTATACAGTCTACACAATGTAATCTTCAGAAGCAGTTGTCCATACTAAGTAGGGATTTGTGATTTTGTTTTACTATCTAAATATAAAATTGATTTGCCTGTTTAGAAGTAAAATATAAAAATCAATAAAATATCTGAGTTCAGCAACCATAAAACTCAATTAACTAGAATGTTACAGGAGTGAAGTAATTCATTTTGTTGCTTAAATAAATTTGAGCAGAAACATTTCTGTGTAAAAATTTACAATTTAGGGGAGAGGAAATAAATTCATGCATGCAAAATATAGTTTAGATTTACTCGATATTAGGTTTCTATACTAAGTTATAGAATTCAGTTTGATTATCATTATAGTATACTATACATGTATACATATTTATTTTGTAATACATATAATTGTGGGTATTGGCCTCATTCTTGGCTCCATGATACCTCTGCAGACCCAGGAAATTGGGGGAATCTCAAAGTTTGGTAGATAATTCTGAAAAGAACACAAATTCAAACCAAATGAACAGATTTATACAAGAATACTTATAACCTCTGCCCCAGTGCTCACATAGTATCTTTAGTGTGACAGCTTAAACCTTTTGCTCTGCAGCCAGAAAATGGATTCATCTCCAGATCTGGCGCTATGGACTCACTAAATTCATTCTCCTGCCTGCTGCTATGCTCCCTGCCCACTCTTGCCTCACTGTTCATACAACTTACTTCTTGGGAACTTTTCCTTGTGGATACATTGAAATACACGTTTCCTTGCTCATCGCATGCCCATGTTCTTGTTCTTCTTATCTTAACACATGGCATGCCAATCCAGGACATCTTATCGTCTTCCTACGACAACTATAGTTCCTAGTTACTCTTATTCCTTGATTTCTCATGTCTTGGTTCACTTACTTCTATTTTTTCTTGTTTGATTGATAGATGGATGATGATAAATAGATAGATAGATAGATGTATATATGTACATAAGTTTAAAATTTTACAGTTTTTACTATATACACACATGCATATATTCATATATCACTGAATATTTTTGGCACAAACTGGGGATAAATGAGAGTGTGTGTGTGTGTGTGTGTGTGTGTGTGTGTGTGTGTGTGTGTGTGTGGCTCAGGCATTTATTTGAACTAAGAGTTATTTTGGGGCTGTTTATTTGTTCTAGAAGTCTCTATTATAAAGTTGTGTTTCATCTTTCTAATGTAATTTGAATGCTAGAAACATTTTTAAGTTGAGAGGTTTTTTTTTTTTTTTAATTCAGTTCAGCAGTACTTATTTAAAAATCTATGGTTATACTGTGTTTATAAGGTAATATATATTTTTCAAAAATATATTTCTGTAAGTGATTAATTTTATTTGCCCTTGATAATAATAGGACTCTAGCAAGATGTCCTCTCTCTTGTAGAGGCGGTCCTCAACCTATGCATGCTCTAAAGTAGCTGTTTTAAATGCATTCTGGTTTTAGCCCCTAGCACAATCTGATTGTAACTTATTTCTTATCATTAATAGGGAAAGAAGTTCCTTTGGAACTACATGAGCTCCACTGGGCCAGTGGACCTTTGTTTTCATAGTTGCTACCTCATCTAAAGCAATTTCAGTAGAGAAAAGCTCTAATGCAAAAATGTCTATTAGAGGAAAAAAAAAGATGGATCTGGAGTTTGAACTCTCTGATTAATGTAATTTATAAACTAGTATTTAAAAAGCACTTAAGATTCTTTTATACACCAACATCAATACAAAGAATAGCTAATTCCTCATTTTTGACAAATAAAATAAGGAGTTGTGCATGGACCTTCTAGCTGAACACATCTGGTATTAACTTATCAATATTGCCTACCCAAAAATCAGACTTGAATCAGGTGACTGTGAGTGGAACTAATATTCATTTTAAAGAAAGTATGAAAACAACCATAAGAAACAGACAATTTCACTTGCAGATCCCTTTTCTAGTCAAATTACTTTTCATTTGGAAACCTGACTTTCTCCTTCACATTTGAGTAGTATTTGCTGACTTACTTTTTTAGTGTTATCTCTTTAGGAATACCAAATCACTTATAATCACAGAATCAATTTGTCATTGTTTACTTAAATCAAACATGTTTATTAACTATTCTATCGGTGGATATGTTTTCCACTATGGATTAATTAAATTTGTCAATGAAACAAGCTTAATTTATTGTTAGTTATTTAATTTTAAATTGTTAGATGCAGTTCTTTTACAAGGAAAAGTTTTTTAACAAGTTTTTCACCCTTAGTCAATATGGGATCCTTCACTGTCTTTAGTTGCTGTGTTTTCTTTCGGAAGCAGAATGTTGTCTTTGAAACTGACTTGTCCTCAGAGTTCCAGAAAGAATGTCTTCATAAAATGATACTTGCAGCATTTTTAAAATACTTACTTGGTATACGATCTCTATTTTCTTTAATTTACAGTATTGCATTTGAGAACAAAATTCTAAATTTATAAAAAAAAGTTTGTTTCTAATTTATTTCATTTTCAATTTATTTATTGCATGTTATGTCATCAAAAATATTAATACCTCCAACTCATGCTTTTTACACTTATTTTATAGCCATTACAAGTAGCAATGAATTTAGAATTTCTAAATCTTTTTTTTTTAGTTTAAAAGAGAAATTAGGATTATTGATGGTGGGGAGGATATGAGATGAGGGAAGAAGTCTTTAAAATCTATAGTTATGACTAAGAAAATATAAATATATGTAGCCTTGGGAATAAGATTATTTTTATATTTTAAATTAATTTTCCTTTTTAACACAATACCTGAAATGATTATAACATGATTCAAATAGAAACTGTGCCAATTTTAATTATACCTGACAATTTGAACTCCCCTTTCATTCATTCAATGAAAGTTTATCAAGCACCTTCCAGGTAGTGTTCTAGGCACTTAAAATATATGAGTGATCAGAACAAAGCAAAAAAATCTCTATCTTTGCGAAGATTGTATTCTCATGGATGAGGGCAAACAGAGACCATAATAAACAAGTAAATTATATAGTATCTTAGAAGTTAATGAATTAAAAAAAAAGAAAGAAATATTGTATTGTAAGGAGGATCAAAAGTACTGTGGTAGGGACTTTGTATTAGTTGCTGAGACTGCCATAACAAAATACCGTAAACTTGGTGGCTTAAACAACAGAAATATATTTTCTTACAATTCTAGAGGCTGGGAATTCCAAGATCTAGGTGCCAGTCAATTTAATTCTATTCCTAGTGAGAATTCTCCTCCTGGCTTGCAGGCAGTAGACTTCCCACTGTTTCCTCAAATGGAAGAGAGAGAGAAAGCCAGCTCTCTGACATCTCTTCTTATAATATCACTAATCTTTTCAGATCAGTGCCCCACCCTTATGACCTCATTTAACCTTAATTACTTCCTATTTTTAACATAGCTTGGATTAATGTATTAAAAGACAAACTATCCATCCTCCAATGTCTCTCCATTTCTCTCAGGATGAAAGCCCATTCTCTTTCTAAATTATTCTTCAGCCATTCTCCCTAATATTTACCCTGCTCATGACTCATTGGTCTTTTCATGCTCCTGCATATAATGCTTCTAATGCTTCTAATGCTTCTAATGCTTCTAATGCCTTTGCACTAGTTGCTCCTTCAACTGGTGATGCTTTCTCCTAGATATTGGCATAGCTAAATCCACACTTCCTTCAAAAGTTTATTCAGGTGTATCTTCTCAGTGAGGCTTATCCTGGCCACTCTACTTTAAATTGCAACCTACCTGTAGAGAAAAGGGAACCTTTTCGTACTATTGGTGGGATTGAAAATTGGTGCAGCCACTGTGGAAAATAGTATGGAAGTTCCTCAAAAAATTAAAAGTAGAACTACCGTATGGCACAGAAATTATACTTCTGGGTATTTATTCAAAGAAACCCAAAACACTGATTTGAAAAGATATATACACCCCTGTGTTCGCTGCAATGTTATTTACAATAGCTAAGATATGGAAGCAGCCTAAGTGTCCATTAACAAAAGACCAGATAAAGAAGAAATGGTATATATACACACACACACACATACACATATATACACACATACATAAATATGTGTATATATATGCATATGTATACACACACATACACACATACATACATACGTACATATACACAATAGACTATTGCTCAGCCGTAAAAGAGAATAAATTTTACCGTTTGTGACAACATGGATGAACCTAGAGTATTTTATGCTAAGTGAAATAAGTCAGACAGAGCAAGACAAATACCATATGATTTCACCTATATGTGGAATCTAAAAACAAAATAAACAGACAAAACAAAAACAGAATCATAGATACAGAGACACTTTAATGGTTCCTAGATGGGAGCGGGGTTAGTAAGATGGGTGATAAATGGGAAGGGATTAAGAAGTACAAATTGGTAGTTAAAAAATAGTCACAGGATGTGAAGTATAGCATAGGGAATATAGTCAATCATATTGCAATAGCTATGTATGGCATCAGATGGGTACTGGACTTATTGAGATGATCACTTTGTAAGTTATAAAAATATCTAATCACTATGTTACATATTTGAAACTAATATAATATGTCGACTATAGTTGAAATGTTTTTTTATTATTAAAAATTAATTAATTAATTACAACCTGCCTGCTATGGGCTATATTGTATCCCTGCCCCAAGATAATTCAAATGTTGAAGCCCTAACCCCACAGTGTGACTGTATTTGGATATAGAACCTCTAAGGGTATCAAGTAGGCAATTGGATATATGAGGTTGGAGTTTGAAAGGTTTGAATAAAGATGTAAATTGAGAAATTATTGACATATAAATT
>NW_011888929.1:2176983-2197430 GCF_000151845.1 Pteropus vampyrus
TAATGCTTCTAATGCTTCTAATGCCTTTGCACTAGTTGCTCCTTCAACTGGTGATGCTTTCTCCTAGATATTGGCATAGCTAAATCCACACTTCCTTCAAAAGTTTATTCAGGTGTATCTTCTCAGTGAGGCTTATCCTGGCCACTCTACTTTAAATTGCAACCTACCTGTAGAGAAAAGGGAACCTTTTCGTACTATTGGTGGGATTGAAAATTGGTGCAGCCACTGTGGAAAATAGTATGGAAGTTCCTCAAAAAATTAAAAGTAGAACTACCGTATGGCACAGAAATTATACTTCTGGGTATTTATTCAAAGAAACCCAAAACACTGATTTGAAAAGATATATACACCCCTGTGTTCGCTGCAATGTTATTTACAATAGCTAAGATATGGAAGCAGCCTAAGTGTCCATTAACAAAAGACCAGATAAAGAAGAAATGGTATATATACACACACACACACATACACATATATACACACATACATAAATATGTGTATATATATGCATATGTATACACACACATACACACATACATACATACGTACATATACACAATAGACTATTGCTCAGCCGTAAAAGAGAATAAATTTTACCGTTTGTGACAACATGGATGAACCTAGAGTATTTTATGCTAAGTGAAATAAGTCAGACAGAGCAAGACAAATACCATATGATTTCACCTATATGTGGAATCTAAAAACAAAATAAACAGACAAAACAAAAACAGAATCATAGATACAGAGACACTTTAATGGTTCCTAGATGGGAGCGGGGTTAGTAAGATGGGTGATAAATGGGAAGGGATTAAGAAGTACAAATTGGTAGTTAAAAAATAGTCACAGGATGTGAAGTATAGCATAGGGAATATAGTCAATCATATTGCAATAGCTATGTATGGCATCAGATGGGTACTGGACTTATTGAGATGATCACTTTGTAAGTTATAAAAATATCTAATCACTATGTTACATATTTGAAACTAATATAATATGTTGACTATAGTTGAAATGTTTTTTTATTATTAAAAATTAATTAATTAATTACAACCTGCCTGCTATGGGCTATATTGTATCCCTGCCCCAAGATAATTCAAATGTTGAAGCCCTAACCCCACAGTGTGACTGTATTTGGATATAGAACCTCTAAGGGTATCAAGTAGGCAATTGGATATATGAGGTTGGAGTTTGAAAGGTTTGAATAAAGATGTAAATTGAGAAATTATTGACATATAAATTACACTTAAAACTACAAGACTGTATGTCATCTCCAAGGATATAAGTATAAAATAAAGAAGAGAAAGTTATAAAAATCGAACTCTGAAGCATTTTAGTAGTAAGAAGTTGTGGAGAAGAGCAACCAGCCAAAGGATACAGAGGGGAAGCAGTTGTTTAGTTAAAAGGAACACCAAGGTAATGTGATATCCTGGGAGAAAAAAGAATAAGTCTGTCAAGGAACAGAAAGTAATCAACTGTGTCAAATGCTGCTGACATGTCAAGTATGATGAGGACTGAGAACTGATCATTGATTTTAGCAACATGGTGACCATGGAGAGCATTGGTGACCTTGACAATAGCAGTTTTAGTAAAATAGTAAGGACTAAAGTTTCACAAAAATAAGTTCAAGAGATAATGGAAGAAAGCCTAATATAGACAACTCTTTTAAGAAGTTTTGCTTTAAAAGGAAGTGGAGAAATCAACATACTTTGAAGTTAGAGATGTCATAATTTGTTTATGGGTTTAAGTGGGACGGGGAAAAAGAAAGGAATTCAGGATAACCCCATGATTTTGGCTATAACATCTATAAGAATGCAGTTGTCATACATTGAATAAGGAATACTACAAAAGTAGGTAGGGAAATATAAGGTTGAGAACTTTATCTAACTAGAAATGTTTAATAAGCCATTGAACATATGAACCGGAACTTTAGGGAAGAGGTTCATGGCTGAAAATTTTGGAGTCGTCAACATACAGAGGGTTGTTTAAATCCACAAGACTAGATTAGATCACTATGGAGTAAGAAAATGGGAGTTAATAGAACTAGGTTGCATCTAGAAGATAAAAAGAAACCAGAAATGGAAACGGATAAGGGTAGTCAGGTAGTTGAAAAACAAATTAAGTTTGAAAAGTATTTCAAACAGAAGAGAATTACCAAATATGTCAAAAGATGATATTAGGTCTAGTAGGATGAGGAACAGAGGCCTAACCATAAGGTTTTAGTAACAGAGACCATTGGTAATATTGACAGGAGCAGTTATGGTAGAATGCCAGAGTTAAAAGTTGTATTAGAGTGAACTCAAGAGAGAATGGATGGAGAATAATTGGAAACATCAAGTAATAGCACAAACAACCCACAAGAAGTTTTGCTATTAGGAAAAAAAAAAAAAAACTGGGTAAAAGCTGAAAAGAGAGGAAATTGAGAGAATTTTATTTTGTTTTGGTTTGGATTTGGTGGGAAAAATACCTGCATCCTTGTATACTGATGAGGGAAAATAATCTGTTAGAGATATTTGTTTGGGAGTGGGTCAGGGAGAGACATAACTGAGATGGACCGGTTACTGTTCTCTACAATATCTTAAGAGGGCCACCACTTGAAAGGCATAAAGTTTCCTCAGAAGGGATTTAAGTTTCTATTAATTGGAAGAATGGCTAGAAAGATGAATGAATTCCAAAAGTCACACTAAAATGATTTCAAAGAGTAGGGAAGGGTGGGCACTGGAACAAAAAAGAAAATGATCAGAGTTCTATGGGGATTAGAATAAAAGGGATGAGGGATGACCTAAAAGTCTGGGGTTGCTTGAGGAGACTGACATAAACAGAAATAAATGAAACAGTATGATAAGTCCTAATGGACCCAACACAAGTATTGGTGATAAAATGTAGGTAGGAGCTAGGGAAGGCTAAGTGTCTGGGGATCTATTCTTTTCACCTTTATGTTTGGCAGACACAGATCAGCATTTTAGCAAGCTATGGACTGAACGATGACCGTTTTTTCCCGTTAGACTCCAAGAATATTACTCAGCTTCCAGTGCAGTAAGAGGGGACAGACTTTTTCCAGGTCTTATTTCACTACTTTAAAAAAATCATCTGTGTAGGGCTATGAGATCTGTCAGGCAGCCTACTGCCTGTGCTCTGGTCATTCACCTTTCCACAGATCTGATTATTTGGTAAAATTATTTTGATACATTTCAAAAGAGATTTTCATGGGAAATCCAAATGCATTTAATTCCACCTTGTCATAGGAAAACTGCACTGAGTCAAGAGCTACCCACCCCTCTCCCAATACTTAAACAGAAGTCCAGGACTAATATAAATCCAGAGGATCTTGACACATCATAAGGGAGGTACTCCTTTTTTTTCCATAGTCATTTGTATAGCAAATGTTCTTCCAGAAGTGTTTCCTAGACAGCAGAGATGAGTGAACAAGAAAAGCAGTCTCAAATAATGCATATATACTATGTAAGAAGAATTTTATTATGTGGTAATTATATTGACAATTTTGTGATTTAATAAAATCTAAATGTAGTACAAAAGTTACTGCGAGGCAAGTCCAGAGCTTCCTCTTAGATCCCACAAACTGGAGTTTGCCGGAACTGTGAGAGACATACTGCTCAAGAAATTTCCCTAGAAATTTAACAACTATTTGTTTAAATTATAGCACTAGTTGACCTCTTATCTGAGGCTGAGGAATTAACAAAATGATTTTCAGTGTAGATCATGGCAAGTTATGTTATAACAATTTATATATAAAGATGAGATGAAAGAATTCGAATTGACTGCTACAGACTTTGACATGTGCTAGTGCTTACTTCCTGAAGATTGATTTTGAGTTTACTAATGACACCAGAGACGACATCATGGCCATGTGTAATAAGGAAGTATGCACAAACCTGCTGATCCTGTTAGTGCCTGTGATATCCTTGATTGACACTTGTAACCTTTTTTCAGTCCTCTTAATGACATGAAATCTGTCTCTTCATAGTCCCAGAAATCATAACAGGGGACATGGAGTCAGCCATGGCAGTGGACTTGAACCCTTGGGTAGAATATGAATTTAGAGTGGTTGCCGCCAATCCTATTGGGACTGGAGATCCAAGCACCCCATCTAGAATGATCCGCACAAATGAAGCAGGTAAGAATTTTGGAGAGTCAGAATTCTATTTGATATGCCTCTAATCACTTTGCAGGCAAGTAGAATTAACCACGATTACTTGCTTTAGTATAATTTTTTTCCTGATTCATTTACCTAGATATCATAAAAATATTTTCTTTAAAATTATTTTTATTTTATTTGTTTTCTGAACTTTTTCTTCTTGTTTCCACAAATAAAGGTATCTAGATGCTTTAGTTTCCTCTCAACCCTGTGCCCATCTTCAAGTTACTATAAAATTGAAGTAGTTTTTTTCTAATTATATACTCATTCAACACAGCAAATCTGTAACATTCAGAATAGATTGGTTCACTCTTTTTTGCTCCAGTGATAACAGTTACTTTTAATAACAGCGTACTTCCTTAAGACTCTTTATGTTGCCCTTCACTGTCTGACATGGTATAAATTACACTTTGCAAAGACATAGTCTTAACTCATTACCTTCTTGACATCCATGTGCAAAATAAATACCCATTTGTTTCCTGACTTAGAAAACACAGCATTCTTCTCATCTTTTAGAATAAATTATCTTTATAAAATATTTTTAATGACCACATAAGGGGAATTAACAGCTTTATATAAAAGAAATTATATTGCCAATAACCTAGATGAAAATGAATAAAGAACATTTTTAGTAGAGCTTTGATTACTTTAGAAAAGTCTTATTGAAATTAATATTTAAATTCCTATAAAATTGGATATAAAAAACATCTAGTAAGGTACTAGCTTAGGCAAACACACATGTTAATAATGTTGATGAGAACAGTCTGAAAACAATAGAGAAATGGGGGTGGAGTAGATTGCAGATACAAGGAGTAAAAAACAAATTTTTATGTTTTTATGTTCAATAATAATATGAATCCCAATAATTATTAGAATATTAGTATAAAAATGAGAATTTTGACAAAACGAAAAGACAACGTAGTGAATGGGAGAAGATATTCACCAATGATACATCCGAAAAGAGGTTAATATCCAAAATTTGTAAAGAACTCATACAACTCAACACTAAAAAAAAAATCCAATTAAAAAATGGAAAAAAGACTTGAATAGACACTTCTCCAAAGAGGACATACAGGTGGCCAATAGACATATGAAAAGATACTCAATGACACTAATCGTCAAAGAAATTAAAATTAAAACCACAATGAGATATCACCTTACACCTGTGAGAATGAGTGTCATCAATAAACAACAACAACAAAAAACACAACTGTTGGCAAGAGAAAACAGAACCCTCATGTACCATTGGTGGAGTTGCAAGTTGTCACAGCCACTATGGAAAACAGTTTGGAGGGTTTTCAAAGAATTAAGAAAAGAACTGCATGTGACCCAGAAATCTTAGTTCTGGGTTTTTATCCAAAGAAATCCAAAACACTAATTTGTACCCCTATGTTCACAGTAGTGCTGTTTATAATAGCCAAGATATGAAAGCAACTTAAGTGTCCATCAATAGAGAATTGGATAAAGAAGATTTGGTACATATGTACAATGGAATATTACCTGCCCATAAAAAATGAAATATTAACCATTTACAACAAGAGGGACGGACCTAGAGGGTATTATGCTAAGTGAAATAAATCAGAGAAGCACAAAGTACCATATGATCTCACTTATATGTGAAAATCTAAAGAAGAAAATAAACAAACAAAACAGAAAAAGACTAATAGTTACAGAGAGCAAACTGATGATTGCCAGATGGGAAGGTGTTTGGGGGGCTGGGTGAAAAAGGGGAAGCGATTAAGAAGTACAAATTGATAGTTCAAAAATTTCAAGGAAAATAATTAATAATATTAAAACAACTATGTATTCTGCCAAGTGTGTACCAGACTAATCAGGGAGATAACTATAAATTATATAAATATCAAACCGTTATGCCGTATACCAGAAACTAATATAAAATAATATTAAATGTCAACTCTAATTGAAAAATAAAATTTTCTTGAAAAGAAAGAACAACAACAACAAAAAGAATGAAGAATTTGTCTTATTTCTTCATTGTTCTATCTTCAGCACCTAAATAGTGTCAGGCACTAGTACTCCATATGTCTTTGTTGAAAGGTTGAAAGGGAAGATTTTTTTTTTCCTTTATATGCCCCTAAACACACCAGTACCTGGGTCAGAGACACATGTACATAGAAGACTAAGAAGTAACTGTTGTCTACTTTGTTTAATAGTTATAGAATTGGACCAAAAATGTGATTTGTGACTTCTCACAAATTGAACAAAGCTTATAATTAAAATAAACTATCGAAAGAGTTGATTATCTAAAACGCACTAGGTTTAGGCCTTTAAAAAAAGTATTTCTCTAAAATACACTGATTTCACTCATATGTTGGATATAAACCTGAAAGCAATAAATGAAGAAGACAAACAAACAAAAATTCACAGTCACAGACAATAGTATGATTGTTACCAAAGGAAAGAAGGGTTGGAGGAAGGTAAGTAAGGGTAAAAGGGGTCAAATATATAGTGACGGAAGGAGGTTTGACTTTAGATGGTGAACACACAATGCAATATACAGATGACATATTATTGAATCGTACACTTGAAACTAATATAATTTTATTAACCAATGTCACCCGAATAATTTAATTAATAAAGTAAATAAATAAATAAATAAATAAATAGATCATGAGATAAAATACATTGGTTCTTTTAAAAAAGAAATAAAGAATAACCATACAAAATATGTTCAGATTCTTTCCATTTCCAAAAATTAAGCAACTTGGAAAATAAAAGACAAAGTAGCCTAAATATGTTGGAAAAGATTCATTCACAGAAAATTCAATTTTTCTGTTTTTGTGATTTGCCTATTATAAGGTTTTTTTTGTTTTGTTTTGTTTTTTCCTGCTACTTTTTCAACAGTGTGAGTTTTAAATGAACATAATTGCCTGGTTGGATTTTCATGCATTCATAAAATCAGCCATGCTTTCATTGTGTACAGGTGTTCATTAATTAAGAGCATAACAGGTTAGTTGTTCCTCATTTTATGTGCTCACTGTGAAGATATTGAAATAACTGCCAATATCAGTACTTATGCACACATATTTTCTAAAAAGCACTGTCTTATTTTGCATATTGTTAATTGAGTTTAAACAAAGACAAAGATTGCTGCCTAATTCAGAGGCTCTCTATAAATATTCATTTCAAAAATAATCCATTTAGGATGAATAATCCTTTTAGACTTTTTATAGTATAAATTTTCTAACTATTAAAAAGCATTTTAGTAAAAACACTTTTACTTTTCCAACTAAAATGTATTTAGATGATGCATTTTAAAAGATTTCTTCCTCATCTATTTCTGCATATACCTCAATCATACAGCTCGTTTCTCCATTTTATCAAGTTCTGTATACACAATATACTTTAGTCCATTAAAATCTTATGAAAGAGAAGAGAAATAGCATGAAAAATGCATGAAGTACTCTACTTTGAAAGCGAGTTGAGGAAGCCTTGTACTGCCTATTTTATGTTTCTTATGTTTTAGTACCACACAGGGTTAGAGCTTCTAATGGTGTTGAACCAAGTGTTGAGTTTTGTGCCTGCTTTTTCAGGCAGCACAGATTAAAAGGGACACCAATATCCTGAGACGTCCTCCCAAACGACACACTCTGCCTCCATTAAGTACATGCCCTGTATTTTAAAAGACGATCTTGTTCTATTGGGCCAAATAAACTTTGAAAACAGGCAGAGCTGCTTAGGAAAGTCTCACATTCAGGATATTAAGTTGAAAGTTTATGTCTCTTTAAAATTCTCTTATTTACTAAACTATTCTAAATCCAAAAGCAGCTTTAGTAAAGCATTTTTACCTTTCTCACACACCAAAAAGTTAATATTTCTTGCAATTTCCTCTAAAATATATTTAGAATTTTCAAGTCATCAAAACATTGTTAGTAGTCAATAAATATAAGGTAAATTGGTTCAATCTGACTTTTTATTAGTAAGATGTCAAAATAGTAATACAAATATATGTTTTTTACTTTAATGTACATTTATATTTATTTCCAGTACAATTTTATTATAAATTATAGATAGATAAATGATAGGTAGGTAGGTAGGTAGATAGATAGATAGATAGATAGATAGATAGATAGATAGATAGATAGATAGATAGATGTAAATATGCCTGTGTTTAATTTTGGAATTGTGTTACATTATCAAAACAACATATAAATTTTAGTTATGTAATGGAAATGCTTTCTCTGTCATTTAAAAACATGACAAGAGAAAATCACGCTTTAGGAAATTAATTTGAAATATATGCTATGGTAGAAATGAAAAAAATGTAAAAGTGAATACATCCCTTAAACATTAATATTCTATAAGTTATATATTTAGAACAGTAATTGTAAATGATAAATGAAAAGAAGTTAGTGATATAACCTGTAATTTAGAAAGCTTTGGTCTTCTCTACAGTATAAAATGTTTTATTACCAAAGCTCTTGGTATAAATCTCAATATTTGCAGTTTATTTCAAATTATTATATATATGTGTACATGTGTGTGTATGTGTGTGCGTGTATATATATATATATTTCTATCTTCTATCTGTACTTAAGAGTTTGAGTCTTGGAGTTAGGCAGACTTGGTTAATGTTCTTCTCTGACACTTACTGGTAGTGAACATAGGTAAGACATATTTTTCAAGGCTCAATTTTCTTACTTATAAAATGGGGTAATATAACTACCTACTCCTTTGGATGACTGTATTAAATAAGATAATGCATGCAGAGAGCCTAGCATAGTGCCTGATACATGGTAAATGCTTAATAGTAGCCATTTATTATTATTTTTATTATTATCATTATTATTATCATAATCATTCATTTTATTGAGGTATTACTTTATTTAGTGGAAATTTAAACCATGGTAATCATGCATTAGTTGCTTTTTTCATATTGAAGAAACATTTTCAGGTTAAATATATGTTTGTTGATATAATTAGGCCATCCAATCTCTTGGCTTGCAGCTAGATCCACCAAAATGCTCTCCCACTGAGTAGTCTCTGCTGCAGACTGTGTGCTACCAGGCCCTGCTGCTCAACCCATCTGAAGGGCTTGGGAATCAAGAGAACCTTTCAGAGTGTGGTGCATAATAAAGACCATGCCTCTTCTCTAAATCTCCCTCACCCTCCACGTATGGCCTTTACATGCTGCTTTTCTTGTCTAGCCAGGCCTCAGTCTATAAGTGGATTGCAGTAGTGTCCCAACATGTGGACATTTTCTTTGCTTCTTATAGCATAGATAAGACAAAGGGAGCAGAGAAAAAGAAGTATCAAATGAAAGACCATGCTTTGAAAAATTTGTTCCACGTTCAAATAGTTTTCCAGTTGCTTAGTACACTGTATTCTGTCCTACCATTCTCTTTTGACACCGAAAGGGAAAATGTCACACACACAGTTGTCCAAAAGGAAAAATATTTTTTCACATTTAAGAGATTAATCCTCAGCCAGGTAAATATGAGTATCAATTAGACAAACATGAAAATCTTTCCTAGCATTACTACTTCTTGTACTATATCATAGTTATATAACTTGTTTACTAAACAGCCTGAACTCTAGAATTTAAGCATAAAATAGTTTTCTTTTTCTCTCAGTACTACTTTCCAATATGATCCATCTGATCTCTGGCTTCAGCCTCAACTACATCCAAGGCAGATTTAGGTACTAGGGCAATCTCATTCTCAGGTATTAAAAAAATTTCATTTTCATGTAAATAAAAACTTTAATCTCACTTCCAATTTCTTGTTTTTCTCCCTTCATCCCAGCAAAGGCTTGACCCAGGGATATTGATCCATCTTTTTTTCTTCTTCTTTTCACTTACTTCCCTCACCTTCAAACTTCCACTCTGAGCACTTCCTGAGACAGACAAAAAGAAGAGGAAAACTAGTTGGTGGTACAATTTGTGGTTCTCAGATAGGTGTCGAGTACTCCATGTGATGGCATTTGTCCACATGTTTCTTTCTCTTAGAGGGTGCATTGGGTTCTTTGGAGACTTTTCTATCCTAGTCTAACAGGCAGCCTGACTGGGTATGATTCTAACAGATTTTTTTAAACCCACCTCTCATTGTGTCTATTGGCCCACAGTAATCATTTCACATTTCTGTCCTGCCAAACTCTAGAAATACAGGGTGTTCTCAAAAACTATTTTGCTCTCTGCTCTAGTAGCATTGTGTGAGGCTGGGTCATTGTACAAAATTCTCAAGCTCGATGGCATCCAGCAAGTATGTGAAGAGTAAGTAATTGTAAATAAAAACTTTATGTAAATAAAAACTTCATGTAAATAAAAACTTTACATAAAAACTTTATGTAAATAAAAACTTTATGTAAATAAAAGCAAAGCAGCTGCTTCTCTCCTTACTTAGCTTGAGAGGGAAATGACAGTCCCACTTCCCTTCTATTGATGAGTAGTGGTGGAGGGAGATGCCACAGCCCATCCATCTGCTAAGCTGACAGCCTTCTTTCAAAATATTTCTTGTGCTAAAATTCTTTATATATGAGCTGGTGGGGGGTAATAGGAAAGGGTCATGAAATTTTATTTCTCTATTTCTTAGCAATTTTATAGTTTTGTCTAGCCCACCTCACTTTAGCATCCAAGGTTATGTGTGGCTCAACCCAAGTCCAGAAAAAATTTATTTAGCTTCTTACTACAATTTCATAATTTCTTTAGTTGTACATTATCTTCCTCTTTCTTAAAGGATCTTACTTCGTTAATATCTTCACAGTTCTTGTTCATGATAATTACTTAGAAATGTTGTTGACTTCAAACGTTATGGAAAGAACACAATAAAATATTATTGTAATAGAAGATAGGATTGAATTAGTTTTTTCTGGGGGTGTGTGGATTTGCCTTGTAAATGGCATTTAATAGAGTTTTGAAAGCCAGACCAAATAGGACTCAGGCAGAATTATTTATAGGAGGAAATTAAAACTACAGTTGTCAGGCACTGGTGTGTGCAGAGAAAAGGCATAAGGCTATGGGGTATTTCAAGGTCTTTCTGGTCTGTTTCTAAGAAAATACATAGATAATATAAATCATTCAGCTGAAATAATTGGGAAATTCTAAAAGAAAATAGTATTAAATGAACATTATAGCTTTCTTCAGCCCGATGAGTAATTTAATTATATTAAATAAAAGAAATAGTTCTTAGCAACATTAAGAGAAGGGAAAAATCATGGCAAGCAACAGAACTCTAAGACCAAATATCAATAATTAGGAAAAAAGAAGATAACACTATGGCTCATATAGCAGACAGTACTTTTAAATCATGAAACCACTTTGGTTCAGGCAAGTATTTTCTGCAAAATATATACAAGAAATAGATCTTCAGATTCAAAGGCATTTTGCAAGCAAGATGGTAAATTTTTTTTAAAAAAATGCTTTTCTAACAGAAACCTGACTAATTGTTATGTATGTCTTTATCTGATAAATAACAAAGTGACAGAAGAACAGAAGAAGATTTAAGTGTGAAAGATAAATGGACAATAAGAGATTATCAACCCAGGAGTAAATGTGAGACACTCAAATTAGACTTTTTTTCTAACTTCCTGGTCCCCATAATACCATACACCATTCATAAATCACAAACCATGTTCTAGGCCCTGTGCTAAGCATTTGCCTTTCATTCTATCATTTAATTCTCATATTAACCCTCTAAAACAAGAAGTGTTTATCTTTATTTTACAATTCGGAAAAAGAATTAGAGAGATTTAAAAACTTGCACAAGGTCACCTATTAAGTGACAGAGCTAAAATTCTAACCTATTCCTTACACAAAAGATGGTGCCTCCCAAATTGTCTCCCTCCCAGCTTCTTTCTCTTCTTTTTCCTTGTTCTCTTTTTACCATATGTGTCAACAAATTTCATTTAAAGATTATTTTGCCCATCCTCTGCTTCTACTTCCTTATAGACTGTTATAAATAAAGTTAAGAGAATATGAGTTGGTAAACACCATTTGTTGCATATACTCACCTCTTTGCTCTTGACATCGTTCATGAAAAGTTTCATAAATCAGAGAAGTCTTACATTTCCTAAAATAATCTTAGTAACCTCTTTTGCAAATCAAAAATGGTATGTTTCCTAATTTCTAAATTAAAACCAGCTAAGCCAAAAAGATTATAAAGATTTCCAAAAATGACTACAGCATAGGAAACCATCAACAAAATGAAAGAACGACCTACAGAATGAGAGAAGCTATGCACCAATGATACATCCAGTAGGGGTTAATATCCACAATATATAAAACTCATACAACTTAACAACAAGAAGACAATCCAATTTGAAAATAGAAAAAAGACCTGAATAGACATTTCTCCAAAGAGGACATACAGATGGCCAGTAGGCATAAGAAAAGATGCTCAAGGTCACTAATTGTCAGAGAAATGCACATTAAAACCACGATGAGATATCACTTCACATCTATGAGAATGGCTGTCATCAATCAACAAAAAAACAAGTGTTGGCAAGAATATGTAGAAATGGAACCATCGTGCATTGTTGGTGGAATTGCGAATTAGTGTAGCCACTATGGAGAACAGTGTGGAGATTCCTTAAAAAATTAAAACTAGAATTGCATATGACCCAGAACAGAAATTCCACTTCTGGATATTTATCCAGAGAAATCCAAAATACCAATTTAAAAAGATATGTGCATCCTATGTTCATTACATCATTATTTACAATAACCAAGATATGGAAGCAACCTAAGTGCCTAACAATAGACAATTGGACAAAGAATATGTGATACATATATACAATGGATATATTGTATATATCAACCATAAAAAATGAAATCTTACCATTTGCAACAACATGGATAGACCTAGAAGGTATTATGCTAAGTGAAATAAGTCAGACAGAGAAAGACAAATACTATACGATTTCACCTATATGTGGAATCTAAAAGAACAAAATAAATGAACAAGCAAAACAAAAACAAGTTCATAGATACAGAGAACAAACTGATGGTTTCCAGATGGGAATGAGACTGAGAGATTTTTAATGAATACACATCAGCAGTCATAAAATAGTCATTGGGATGTCAATTATAGTGTGGGGTATATAGTCAATAATATTGTAATAACTATGTACAGTGTCGGGGAGTACTAGAATTATGAGAGATCACTTCATAAGTTATATAAATATCTAACCACTGAGCTGTACACCTGAAGCTACTATAATATTGAATGTCAACTGTAATTGAAAATAAAAAAGAAATTTTAAAAAATCACATTTGACTAGACTCATGCTGAACTTTTAGTGTTTACCATAGAAGACTTCACCATTTTCTCTTTTTCTAATCTAAGTATATAATAACATTATGTAATATGTATAAATTATAGTTCCAGGCACTGTGGTGAATAATTACGAAAATAACCTTAAAATATAGGTACTATTACTATCTGCATGAGGCAGCTAAAGAACAAAGAGGTTAAATATTCTTAGCCAACCAGCCAGAATTTTTCTCACTCCCACAAGAACACATTTACCTTTTGTGTATACATTGTATCTCTCCTATTGATAGGAATAAAAGCATTATTTGAACTGTTTAGGAAACATCATTCGTATTTTTTATCTTGGAAACTCTTCAAATTTAACTCTTTCTATAAAGTGAGCTTAAATGATAATTAACTGTAAAATATTGATGTGTCGTGTACTTCAATTCAGATAGAAAAAAAAAATGTTTTTTAAATTTCCCTCTTGACTCCCACCTTTACTATATAAACAACCTCCTTCCTTCTTTCTATTCATCTGTAACTTTCTTTCCAAACCAGTGACTGAATTACTATTAAGCTCCTAAACTATGTGGTTTCCTCCAGGTTTCTAATAAAGCTGTATTATTTAATGAGCCATATAAACATCTACTGTAATAGATATTAGAAATATTTTAGGAAAAAAAAAGATAGATTGGCAAATTATTTCATCCTGTACTTTTTGCTTAGTTAATTAAATTAATTAATGAGTGTTAATTAAAGCATGTTGTTAGTGTGACTAAATTTGCTAAAACTATTACACTTAGAGTTCTTTGAGATTCATACTTAAATTCATGCATGCTTAAAATAAGGTAGTACACTGTATTTTGGTCATTCTGAGTTTTTACAACAATATCTCCAGTGTATAAGGTGAAGAGAAACAATAGTCTATATTTCAACATGCCAGGTAAGGCATTAAGTAAGACAGCTAAGCATTTGCAGCTTGTGGGAAAAATATTAATTACATTATCTGTTCATGGAAGAGCTTTGTTCAGAAAGAAATTCAGGAGAATCAGAGTTTAAACTGTTACTCATACATGTAAACTTGGTTCTCTGAGCTAATAGGCTCAGGACATTTATCAGTAGATGACTGAGAGAAAAACATCTAGCTACTTAATTCTAAATTGGGTTCTCATTTATTACATGGAAAACATATTTGGTTTTTAAATAAATGTATATTTCTCTGAACTCAGCAAAAGAATTTATTAGATGTTGACTATATTAATTTTTTAATTTTATGTTTCTAATAAGAATTATAGAACTTTCAGAAGGGCTCTAAAAAATTAAGCCAAATTCCTATCATAAATATGTTGTTTTATAAATAAAAGAATGTAATTAAAATTAGTGGACTCCAGAGCATTACTGCAAAGATAACTGTGTGCCACCAACTTAAAAAGGAAATGAATGAGCATGGATCATCTGCATGTAATTAGGAAATTTAAACCAATTAGAATTAAAGTACTTATAATACACATTGTGCTCCTTACAACAAAACATGATTCCTGATCTGCTGTTATTAAAGCCTTTTCTTTTTTTGCTTGTTTTTATAGTTTTATTGATATATAATTGGCATATGACATTGTATTAGTTTAAGATGTACAACATAATAATTTGATATATGTATATATTGTGAAATTATCATAAGTTTAGTTAACATCTGTCATCTTAGTTACATTTTTTTCTTATCATGAGAACTTTTAAGATCTACTTTCTTAGCAACTTTCAGATATACAATACAGTAGTATTGCTAACATTTGCCATGCTGTACATTACACCTCCATGACTTATTTAGCTTATAACTGGAAGTTTGTACCTTCTGACCACTTTCACTCATTTCTGATATCCCCCACACCCTGCCTCTGGCAATCACCAATCTGTTCTGTTTCTATGAGTTCAGTTCCTTTAGATTCCACATATAAGTGAGATTATATAGTATTTGTCTTTCTTATTTTCTTCGTCTCACTTGTTTTACTTAATATGATTCCCTCAGAGTGCATCCATGTTGTCCCAATGGCAAGATTTTCTTCTTTTTTATGACTAATATTTCATACCACATTTTCTATAGCCAATTATTAGTTATTGGACACTTAGGCTGATTTCATGTCTTCAAAACCTTAAGTTTTCTACTAGTTGTTCCTATTATATCTATTAAGCTTTTTTATTTAAGAATAATTGATGTTTATACACATATACTATTAAAACACAATGAACTATAATGCTTCTTTTTGTGTCATTTATTGTACATTAAAATTGGAAGTAGTGTGATAAAAGGAGGATCTTGTTTCTTTATATTAAGTCAAATATGGGATATATTCTCTTGAAAAGAAATTAGCAGCAGTAGGAAAATCTCAAAGACTGATTTTAAATAATAAAAAGAACTTTATGCAATCTGGGTCATTTGTGTATAATCATCATAGAAACAAATTGAATCATAGAAAATCTTTTTTTGCTTTCTTTTTTCCTCGAAGTAGAAATTTTCATCAAATTTTTTCACCAGTTTCTTTTTAATTTTCTTACTCAAAAAGTTAAAACTTTTAAGAAATTTAAATATGTTTTCTAAAAAAATAAAAGCATTAATGGAATGTGGAACAACACTGCCAAGCTTCAGAAGAAAGGTTTCAACTTTAAATAGTCTCTTGTATTCCATTCTATTCATTATCTTTTAAATGAGCTTCAAGAGTTGCCCACTAGAGAGCCTACAGCCTACTCTACAAATCTCATCTGGAGATTCCAACCATTCTCTTTTTAGATGATGCTTGAGGGCTGAGTAAAATAGAAAAGCATCTTTAGGGCCTAGTCTTTTCACAAAATCCGTGATCCAAAATTCAGGATGGTGTCCTCAAAGAAGAGGATTTAAAGTCCTAGATCTAGAGTATAAACTTAATTATTCTAATGTAATAGACAAAGTAGGTGACTCTGCTAGATATTACTTGTCATGTTATTTAGCTATTACTAGTCAGAGATTAATGTGAACCATGTTGGGGCAGGAGGAGGAGTGTGGATGCAGGGTACTACACTTTTTTTTTAAACTAACAAATGATACTCAGAGAAGCCATAATGGCATAATATTAACAGGTTAACTTGCTTCCACTATTTATTTGGCCATGCATTGATGGTCACAATATTCAGAACTCTGAGATTAACCACTGAGGGAATGTTTAGAACCTTATATCCCTACCCTTTTATACATAAAGTTAAACCAGCTCCCCTCCTGGGTGCCTTACCCATACCATACTATAAATGAATTTAGAATTAGTACTACATAACAGTGGTTTGGAGACATGGTGTCAAGACACTCTGATATGTCACAGGTTGTTATATGTAGCAATAAATATGACTGCCAACAAAAAAATCAAATTAATAAATGATTTGTTTGCTTTTTATATAAATAGGACATATTCACAGTTATTGATGTTATACTATCATTTTTTTTATCCTCAGTAGAATTCCTTGTGATGTCTTGAATGAGAGACAAAGGGATATCCAAGTCCAAGTAATTCTAGGGGAATTCATGAGTGTGAACTCCACGTATGAGTAAACTTTAGTATATGTTTAACTGTGCGAAGAGAAAGATTGGTAGTTGCTGTTGTGTATGTCCTTCATGTGCATGCATAAGAGAACTGTGGTTCATGGAGGAAAGTGCCCAAGGACATCGAAGTTTGGACTCTAATGAATAAAGTTTATTTATTTTAGTGGAGCCAATTATATAGTCACAGACTTTTCCACCTCCCTGGTCCAAGGAGAATTTTTTTTCTTTCTAGTTGAATATAAATTCCACATACAGTTTTCTGGTATATAAAATACTGTGTGACTATCTACCAGTAATTAATAGCCTTTCATCCAGGTGAGTAATTATGGGAATAAATTTATTGTTTATTAGTATATCAATATTGTTTAAAAACTATATCCTGAGATATAAAACCAATGCTGAAGTGTAAAATTGCTAATGCAGGCTCATAGCTTGGAAAATGATTTATTTTAATAGTTTTCTTCATTTAACAGTTCTTCATTTGAAAATGTTCCCTTTTGACTGCAGATTTTGTGGTTTGGTGTAGTGAAAGGGAAATTTATTTCTTTGACACGTTTATTCTTTTAGTAGTTATTTATTTGAAATAGTTGCCTTGAGTACTTATATATTTTACAGTTTACAGAGAAATTCATTCTTGATAGATTTTTTTTCATGTTGATTCATTTAAATGTATTATCACTTCATGGAAGTGTTGCTAAGATTTCTTTAAACTAGACCTTCCTAGGGGGTGCTCATAAAACAATGTGGATTTTCCAGGCAGTCTACAAGCCCTGAAGCCACAGAAAAGAGGCACATCATTAGAAAAAAGGAGAAAATTCATAGGATAAATTTTAACCAACCATTAGTAGATGTCCTTAACTGTAGTGTTAATTATAATTTAGACCTTATTACCACAGAACACTTACAAAAGGACTAGTATGTGGTCCTCTTGGGGATGCAGTATGTGGCCATGAAAAATATGTGTTATTCTTTCGCATAGATTTGAAAACAGGGTATCTGTCACAAACATTTTGTTTTCATATTGAATATTACCACTGTAACTTTGAACAAAACTTTATTTATTTCAGGATTTTACTCAACTTGAAGGTGTTATGATGTATTATTGTAGGGACACTTAAATTTCACATCTGTTTATTATTCACTCTGTGCCCATTTTTATCCACAGTTCCAAAGACAGCACCCACCAACGTAAGTGGAAGAAGTGGAAGAAGGCATGAGTTAGTCATTGCCTGGGAGGTAAGAAAGCCTGTACTCAGATGTCATAACTTGTTGATTCCTTAGACAATAAGGCTACATATCTAATATCTGTATTTGGTACAGAGAGACTGAGTAATTCTATTTAAATTAGGTTAAGAAACACTTTGAACATACCTTTTGCAAATATATATACCTTTCTCATTTCATACCAGGCCCTAGTTGACTTTTCCCCAAATCTATGGTATGCCTTCATGTCATATAGGCTATCTCAAGATAAAGTTTAAATAATTAAAACACATCTTCTCATATATTACTTCAGATATTTGTTTGGCTTAGTTTGAAATTTAATTATTTCACAAGTAGCACACTTGACTTATTTGGAAGCTGAAACTATTAGGGAGGAAGGAAATTAATCACCATTGAATTTGTGGCATCAGGCCTGGGTTATCTCATTTATCCCATACAACAATCTTATTAGTGGGGATAATTTTCCTTATTTTAAAAATTATGAAACTGAGACACGATTTAAGTACCTTCCCTAATAAGCAGTAGAATTGGGACATTGACAAAACTTACATTCTTTTGTCTTCCTCACCATATGATCTCTAAAGTTTCATGTGAAAGGTACATTTGTTTTTCATGAAGCCACTTTCCTTTTTTGATGATAAATTACCTTAATCTATATAGCTATGTAGCTCACAAAACTGTGCCCTAGAATATGGAAATGGAATGGAAATGGAAGTGTCTACTAGAAAAAACTAAACACATTCCTGACTGTCTCTAAGATGTACAAAAAAACTCTTTTTCCCATTGAGAAATTTTCCATGAGCATATCCTTCGTCCAGTTATACCCATTCCCTTGTTCTTCCATAGAACTTTTTGTCTCATTTTGATTTCCTCAGAGGTATTAACTTCCCAATACCTGAACTTCACTGAGATCAACCTCTCTATCAGTTTTGTGTCTTAGCTCAGATAGCTCTAACAAAATTTCATGGTCTGGGTGGCTTCTAAATGACAGAAATTAATTTCTCACAGTTCTGGAGGCTGGAAGTCTAAGATCAAGGCACCAACAGACCACAGTCTGATGAGGGCCTTCTTCCTGGTTCACAGACAGCCATTTTCTCACTGTGTCCTCACATGACAGAGAAGCCAGAGAGCTCTCTGGAGTCTCTTTTATAAGGACACTCATCCCATTCATACGGTCTCTGCCTTTATAACCAATTCACTTACCAAAGGCTCATCTTCTATTACTGTCATATTGATAGAATTTTATCACATGAATTTTATTTTTGGAGGAAGGGATATAAAATTCAGTCTATACTACTTTGATTTAATATTCTTTGTCTCTTTTATACCACTCAAAACTGTTTTACCTTAAATCAAAATTCAAAGAAAAAAATTGTAACAAGTATTTATTGAGTATCTATAATTTATCAAGCATTGTGCTAGACAGTGGCTGGTAACTACTTCATTGACTGACTTGTCAATCACAATTACTCCTTTTTATGATGTGCAATTGATAACCAATTAACAAATTTAAATGTAAGCTGTACAGTACAGGAAGGTTCTTGAACAAATACTATATTCCATTTTTTTCATATATTAAGCACATTTTAAAAAAGCAATTGAAAAAAATACTAGAAGAAAGGTCTTACATTAATGTCTCCTAGATTTTCTGTGCAAAGGACTCTGCGGAGCAAGAATTTAGATCAATTTTCCTCAACATGTTAAATTCTAGTGTGGAATCCAAGGACCTTCATTTCATATACATGACTAATTAGAGTGAATTTGTTTCACTTCTAGAATTTGCAATACTCTTGATATTTTTCTTAAATACCAACTGATATCGTTTAATTTTTCATCCTTTTAAATTTCCAACAACTGCCAAATGATTATGCACTGTTGGGTTTTAATATAGTATAAAGATTTGAGTTTCCTTTTTATAGTTATCCATAATTTTTAAAAATTTAAAGATTTGGAAGAAGTGGGTTTTTTGATTTGTTATTTTGCTGATAATTAATTGCATTTTCTTCTTTAGCCAGTATCTGAAGAGTTTCAGAATGGAGAAGGCTTTGGTTATATTGTGGCTTTCAGGCCCAATGGAACACGTGGCTGGAAGGAAAAAATGGTGACATCCTCTGAAGCTTCAAAATTCATTTATCGAGATGAAAGTGTACCTCCTCTTACTCCCTTTGAAGTGAAGGTTGGCGTTTACAACAATAAAGGGGATGGACCTTTCAGTCAAATAGTGGTCATATGTTCAGCTGAAGGAGGTCAGTTTCTTTATCTTTATTATTTTATATAATATTTTAATATTTTATTG
>NW_011888929.1:2201845-2203232 GCF_000151845.1 Pteropus vampyrus
GAGGGGTTTGTGAACATGCTTTGTATAGTAACACCATGCTGCCTTTAAGAAAATACAGATTTGTACTTTCCGTGTCAACCTTTGCTTTGAAATTAAATTATAGCAGCCGCCATGGGTTGTTTATACTGTTTCCTTAAACTTGAAATGGCTTGCCTTTGGAGATTTCTCTTTCAAGCTGGAGAGGAAATATGCATATTTTTTTTCAAAGACACTGAGGTTCTTGCTGTAACATATTTCATAGTAACACTTCACTTATTTTAGTAAACTAGAATATGAAAAATATCAGGCAAATTAAATCTGGATAGAGTCTGCTTTTTTTCTGACAACAAAATCCAAACATATATTTGGCATTTGTTCACTGATTAAATTTACTAATTGGAACTTTATGTGTAAATATGAGTAAAATTTTAGCATCATTAAGTTATGTCAACTAAGAAAGTCAGCACAATAGAAAGGAAGAGCATTTGCCTGGAGTCAGTAAAGCTTGAGTTCAATTTGCTAACACTAACTATATGGCCCTGGGAAGTTTATCCATGTCTCTCTTACTTTCCTCCATTTTAACATGAAAGTTTCGAACTGAAAATTCTCCAGTAGCCATTACAAATCTAAAACTAAAATTTCGTTAATTTATTCTACATTCTAAAATATTCATTTAAATTTTAACTGTCCCAGAATAGGCAGTAATAATTGATCCGCTATTGTTATATAATAAAAAGAAGGAAATCAACACCCCCTTTACTCATTTGGTAAATTGCTTTACTTGAAAAGAAGTAAAAATATTGTCAAGGTTGAATCATTTTTAAAAAGAGTCAAGGCTTGCAGTAGATTTATAAAATAATATATTGTACTCATGCCAGTTCAGATTCCTCTCCTCTGTGTCAGTGGATGTTTATAGAGATTCACAGTGTACCTTCATCATCATTCTCTTGCCTAAAGCTCAACTGACCTGATTGAAACTATTTCTTGTCCACAAGATAAATTCTACATCTTTGTTTTTCTGTTAACCTAGTTCACCTCAAAATTCCTCCATATTTTAGATGAATTTATGTAAAGAATAAGAGCAGTGAGACTGGCTTTCCATTTCTATTTATGGGCATAGTTCTTCCTCATTATATCAAGAATACTTGATACATGTGTAGAATGTACACCAAGTCAGGAAAAAACATGTGCTAGATGCTGTATCAAATTCAGCCAACAGAATTCATGTTGATTAGAGGGAAACACAGCACAACTTCAAGGCACACCTTACCGTACTAGTTCTCAACGCATTTTCTACTGGCACATTGATGATGAATAACACATCCAGAACACAGTTCCATAAGTGCTCATGTGCATTCCCTGTATCCTCCATCCTTTTCTTTTTCTCTCAAAAAAATCCTATTGAAAT
>NW_011888929.1:2204257-2212408 GCF_000151845.1 Pteropus vampyrus
CTTCTCTCAAGGAGTTTATTAAACTCTCCTTTGATTAATGCTGTTGCCCACCCCTCCTGGGAAGTCAGATGTATAATCAATATTACAAGCACATCCCCCCATATTACAAGCACATCCCCCCATATTACTTGGAGAACTACAACTGCTGGGTCACTTAATACAAATGTATCATCTAAATTCATCAATGTAGTAATGCTGTTCAGATTTTTAATCTAACAGAAACTGAAATCTATCAATCAGCCTGTCCATTTCATATGTTAAGATTGAAAGAGTTAGCCATGCCCTGATTATGTCATCATAAGTGTGTGTGTGTGTGTGTGTGTGTGAGAGACAGAGAGAGATCCTTTTAAGTCTTTGAGTCTATAAGACATAACACTAGTGCAATCTCAGAAACAGATTCCTGAATTTTCATCAAATTACCTGAGTATAATAGACAGAAGTGACAGTGGCAGGAAACATCCTGTGATTTACAGATCAGGGGAGTTTTAGAGATGCCTGAATATGAGAAGATCTATGAGGAGCAGTGCAGCTGTCATCCATGAAATAGGAATAAAAGGAGTTGATAGTAACCTTGAAGTGGGTTAAATAGATGATGGGGGGGGGGGGTCTAGGTGGTTTCTGGAAAAACTTAGAGAGCCCAAGTGAAGATCCCAACATCAATATTCTTGAGAAAAGTCAGGAGTGGAGGAGGGGCAAGAAGAAAAGAGAACAATAGCAAAAGGAAAAGCACCATGTGTGTATAACACAGATATGTGCACAGAAGCATAATAGCTTGGTGGTCTGGACCTGACTGCCTTGTTCAAATTCTCTCTCTACTCTCTAGCAGCAGTGTGACCATGGGCAAGTTGCTTATCCTCTCTGCCCCTCAATTTTCTCATCTAAAAATAGTGATCGTGGTAGTAGGGTGTTGGAAGATTAACTAACACATACAAGAAATTTTGAATAAGGTGTGGCACATATCAAATCCTCAAAAAATGGCAATTATTACTTTTGGTTGTTCCCTTTATCTATTTTGTTTGTCTTTTTTTTGTTTTTGTTTTTTTATTTTTTAATCTTATTCCATTTATTCCTCTGTCAGATATTTGCAGGTAATTGGGCAGCAAGAAAATGAACTATATATGTTCCTGTAAAATCTCTTCTGTGCCCCAAAACTGACTCTAAGAGATAGTGAATGAGCTAGCCACTTCTTTGGTGCCCATTTGAAAACAACAGACGAAAGGGCACTTGACACCTGGGTTCTTTTGGGCCTCTTTCAGAGCCAGAAGCAGAATTTGGATAAATCAACCTTTATATATGTCACATTTTTATCTGCAAAATGAGGACATGTACTTAAAACAAATATTCATAACTCAAAAGCCTACAGAAATCAGATAAGAAATATAAATAAGTGAAGTAGTCCCAGTGTGATAAAATAGAGAATAGTAGGGGATTCTGGCAAACTGAAAAGAATATGCCCTGACTAATGAGGCCAACTACTAATTCTCAACACCCAAGAATTCAGGCGTGATATAGCCCTTTTTTCCTTAAAACAGCCAGAAAATTTTATATTTATGTATGAAACGGAATAAATTAATTTAATACATTATTTGGGCAAACAAAACATTACTGAAGACCAACTGGTCATTTATTTGTGAGCTACGATCCAAGTGACTTTGTAAAATTCTTCTAGTTGTGACCTTCCATCATTCACTTACAGTAGGATACCCAAATAGAACAGCTAGTTTTAATCCAAACCATATATTCTATGATCCAGTCATTTATTCTTGTCTATGAACTATTTTTTTCAAGTCCATTAAAAAATTTATTTTCTTTACTATTTACTTAATTAATTTATTAATTTTTAATTCTTTAATATGATCACATATTTGTCTATAAACTTTTTGATCTACACAAAAATGTTCACTCAGCTATAAATGGCACAAACTGAAATTTCTAAAAGTAAACTTAGATCTCTATTTTACAAGCTGAAATTTCCAATGTAGATATTATTTCAGTATCATTTGTACCATCTATTTCTGATATTATTTATATCCAGAAGTTAAAACAAATAAAAAATGACTCTTCAATTACTGCAACTTAATGTTTAGCCCCCAAGAATGCAACTGTGAGACATCAGCTTGGGTCGGATTCTGATTTAAAATTCTCAAAGAAATGAGGATGCTTGTTTAGGAAATAGGTGTCTCAATATTTTCCTTCCTCTTTTTACCCGTATTTTTTACTTTTTAAAACTTTTATTTCTATTCGAGTACTTAAATTTGTGTAGTGCTACAGAAAGTTGATAGAGAAATAATTTCTTTCTCTAGAGTTGGAAAGAGAAAGGCTGCCACCCAACCACATTTTGTGCTTCTGAAACTATTTATCCCCTGCAATCTTCTTTGGCAAAGATATAATTGCTTCAATAATATAAAAGCTGAAAGAGACATTTGGCACACAAATCTCTGCAATGTATTAATTTAAAAAATAAGAAAAACTGCTTTGAAATAGCAGATTTATCCAAAGTGTGGCTCTCTTTGAAATATGTAAATCGTATCCTGAATCCTGGAGATCAGGTTGCACACATCTTGAGAACATCAGCATTTCCTTTCCTTTACTTGCACAGTTAAAAATTTTAAATCCTTTTAAATAGCAATGAAAAAAATTTTTTGTTGCAAGCCTGCTGATCGGAATTCTAGAATAAAATAGAAAGTAGAAGCTTTTCCCAGAATTTTTTTTAATCTGGCAATTGGAAAGTAGAATGAGGGAAATCATGAGCAAAGAAAATAATGAAAGATACTCAAAAAGTGACATAATGAGAAACTACAATTTATACCATGGCAGGAATTAATGTCAGCGTCTGTGTAAAGATTAATGTGAATTTACCAAAGCACTTTGAATTAACACAATTATAGCATGTGATCTTAATGAAAGCTTTACCAAAAGAAAATTATTGCTCAGTGCAAACATGTACCTTTTAAAAGCCTTTTGCGGACTTCTTTTACAGTAACGAGGTAGATGTTTTTGATTGACATTTCTCAATTAATACTATACTAAGGCCGTTCAGATAGATATGTGACTATTTTTCATTAGAAAAGGAAAAAAAATCTCTTTCCATGCCCAGCACAGTCACAGTTTGTGATTCCAAGAAGCATCTGAAGTATATAGCAACTCTAAAGCATTGGATGCTGCATAAACTGACAAGTGTGTTTGCTCCTCATCCATCCACCGGTCCTCACAAGCTGAGAGAATGTCTCCCTCTCATCATTCTCCTAAGGAACAGACTGCAGTATGCCCTAACAGGAGATGAAGTAAAGAAGATCTGCATGCAAGATTGATGGCAAAGTCCAGACTGACGTAACCTGCCCTGCTGGCTTTATGGATGTCATCAGCATCGATAAGACCAGAGAAAATTTCCTTCAGATCTATGACACCAAATGTTTCTTTGCTGTTCATATTACACCTGAGGAGGCCAAATATAAGTTGTGCAAAATGAGAAAGATCTTTGTGGGCAGAAAAGGAATCCTTCATCTGGTGACTCATGATGCTGGCACCATCCGCTGCCCTGATCCCCTCATCAAAGTGAATGACACCATTCAAATTGATTTAGAGACTGAAAAAATTATTGATTTCATTAAGTTTGACACTGATAACTTGTTTATGGTGACCGAAGGTGATAACTTGGGAAGAATTGGTGTGATTCCCAATAGAGAGAGACACCCTGGCTCTTTTGATCTGGTTCATGTGAAAGATGCCAATGGCAACAACTTTGCCACTTGACTCTCCAACATTTTTGTGGTAGGCAAAGGCAACAAACCATGGATTTCTCTTCCCCATGGAAAGAGTATCCACCTCACCATTACTGAAGAGAAAGACAAGAGACTGACATCAAAATAGAGCAGCAGGTGAAATGATTGCTAGGTGACATGATTGGAAAGTCTTTTTACCTCATTAAAGATAAATATAGCATGAAGAAAAAAAGGAAAAATCTCAAAAAAATGGTTATAATTTCTTTAATATCTTTAATAATAACTTAATTTTTTTAGAATTCTATCTTTGCCATGTAGTTTCCTATATCTTAAAAAAACACATACATACAAAAAAAAAGACAAAAACAAACACCGCATTTTTAACAGATTAATCTGAGCTTGTACCAGTGATGTAGGGTTAGTATCAAAGTCTCTACAATTTTATGGGATAGGAGTTTTTCAAACCGACTTTGTACAGAACTGTTTGAACTAATGTATGGCCTTTATTCTGCCATTTCATTTAACGTGTGTTTGTGACACAGTATTTATGATTCTGCGATGTCAAAGCTGGAAATATTTTGTTCCTCACCTAGAGTGTGACCTCAGATGAAGTGCTGCTCTTGATGGATGCCAGTCAGACGTGATATATTTAAAAAAAAAAATAGTGAGAAAGGTCACCGAGCATAGCAACAGCACTGGGACCTTCAGGGACTTTTCCTTTTCCTTTTCACCTGTATTAAAAGTCAATGCATGCCTTTTAAATATCATAATTCATAACATATTTCTTATACGACCATGGAAATGTAGTTTTGTAGTTGAAACAACGAAAGAAAAAACTCATGAAATTTAGACTATTTGTGCCTGCAGAGGGTAAAGAATAAAATAATATAATAAGTGCTATTCTGTGAATGAATGTTTTAAGTATCAAGTGTTGTGCTAAATATTTTATATGTATTCCAATTAAAACTAACCTTAGAAATCTCTGAGCTATGTACTCTTATTACGCCCACATTACAGGTGAGGGAACTGGGGCTTAGGACAAGGTGAAGCAACTTGGCCAAAGGTAAATAAATATATGATTTTTTTAAGGCAAAAAATAACAGCAGCAGCAACAAACAAAAAGCCAAGCTTGACCCCTAGTTCATTCTTCTGATTATGCTAGGCTGGCAGGCAATTTAAGTCTGTCAATTTAATTTCTCCAGAAATGTTCTAGTTAATCTAAGGATAAAGATCTTGGCTTATCTTGCTAGATTTGTCATTGATAAAAGATTTTGATGAGATTTGACCCAAGTATAGAAATCCAAAAAGATCGTCTTTTTATCTTATGTTTTTTTCACAACTACCACAGCACTTCATTTCAAAAATAAGGTAGAAAGAAGTAACACCTGACAAATTCAGGTGCAATGCTTTGATAGACATAACTTGTTACCATCACAGTTTATTATTTCCATTTTCCTTCATGCAGAACCCAGTGCCGCTCCCACAGATGTCAAGGCTACAAGTGTGTCTGTGTCAGAGATTCTTGTTGCATGGAAACATATTAAAGAGAGTCTAGGAAGACCACAGGGATTTGAGGTATGAACAGAATTATTGAAAATAAGCCTTGTTATTTCTGCTGGCATTGCATTCTCCTAAAGAAATGATTTGGTGACATTTTAACAGAATTATATTCCTTTGAAATTTTGCTCTGTGGCAAAGAAAGTAAGAAATATCCTATTTTACTGACATGTATTATGTTGCTCATTAGCTGGCTTATTTTTCAGCATAGTGGTTTCCATAGCACCATTCAAAGATTTTTTTTAAAAAAAATGAGGTGAAAATAGACCTGTTTCAAGAGCTACAGGTGGCTATTTGCAGGTGTCCAATTTATTGGTTGTTAAAAATGTTTTTGTGTATTTCCCTCTCATAATTAAATGTGTAAGACAGGTTTTCTACTATACTGTCCTTGGCAGATCTTATCTGCTATACTACTCAGATTTGCTTGGACTTAATGAACTATACTTATATATTCGAATGACTTTTGTTCCTTAAGTTTTGCTGTTTTGAAACACAGTTATGCCAGCCTTATAATGGTGAACATTTTAACAATTCATTGACCAATGAAATGTTGGCCTCTGCATGGACTACAGGATTGTGAATCACCTGTGAACTTAAGTTTTCACAAAAACAAAACCCCCACTCTTCATACAGCTTTTGTTCTTGTCTTCAACAGTCATTGATGAGAATTAGGGGAGGAATTTATAAAAGACAAAATAGAATTAGCAGCCAACCCAAGATCTTAGTTTCCTTTAAACTTTTTAATTCTTACTTTTCCTCTGTTTCATCCCCCACTAAGAGAAAATCATCTTGATTTTTGAACAGTGATCAGGTATAGGACTTGTCCACCAACATAGTTTCCAGGCTAAAAACAAACTTCTTTATTCTATTTGACTTTTCAAATAATGCCTAAGAACTATTTGATTAATATATAGCTAGCATTAGACAATGATTACTGTGATAAAGAGTTTATACAATTTTTTACAGTCAGGACCATTCATAAGAAACCATTACCTATACAAAAGCATGAATTTATTTCTACAGTGTTGCTTCGATTCATTATTTGATAATAGATAATTCAGTATATATCTTATCATGATTATAGTTTTACTTTATTAAAATCCCTTTTTCTCTCTTTCTATGCTGCTGGGACCAAGTTTGTTCACTAATGACTGGTAGCGAGGACTGGTAGTACTTGGCCCATGGCAGCTATAATAAATGTTTATTGAATGAATGAATATCTATGCTTTAAAAACATTCCCTTTTAGTACCAATGTAGGAGATATTGGGATGGCCTGCCCAGCTTTCTTTCACTGAGTCAGTGTACCATCCCCCAGGTGTTGTGTTGGCCGCTAATGGTTCTCAGCTTTCCCTCTGGAGAATTGCCGTCCACTGAGGGGTGTACCATCCCCCAGCTGTTGTGTTGGCTGCTAATTATTCTCCTTTAAGGAGCAGAAGGAAGTAGATCAACTAGACTTTGAGCAGTGGTGTGAGTGGAATTAAAAGTAGTCAGAGAGTTAGGTGGGCAGAGACAAGATTATCTAGGGATATGCAGATAATGGAAGGAATTCATATTTTATTTCAAATGCAATAGAAAGCCACTGGGGCAATTGTAGGAAAAGAGTGACCGTGTCTGGTTTAAATTTTTTAAAAACATTATTCTGGCCGCACTAAGTGAAGAATGAAAGGAGGAGGGGAGGAAAAGGTCAGTAGTAGAAGTTAGGAGGTTATTGCAATAATCCAAACAGGAAATGATGGTGACTTAAACTAAGGTCTTAAGAGTGGAGTAGGAGAAAAGTGGACATATTTTAGAGGCAGATATGGCAGCAGTTGCTGACTGATCACATGTGGAAGGAAAGGAAATGATGGTTCCTACATCACTGGCTTGGTCAAATGAATGGACGGTGGTGCCATTTACCAAAACAAAAAGAAAAAGAAAAAAGAAAAAAGGAAAAGAAAACCAGGACAAAGAAGAGATTTGAAGGTAGGAAATAAAGAATTCTGTTTTGGCTAAATTAAATTTGAGATGTCTATTAGAAATTTCAAAGAATAAGTCAGATAAGCAATAGGATATGTGAGTTTGGAGTTTAATTAAGAGATCTGGGCTAAAGACATAAAGGGAGCATTCGCAGAGGTGATATTTGAGGCCATTCTACTAAATGAAAGCATCTAAGGACAGATTTCCGGAGGAGAGAAGAGGATTGGAGAGAATAGGAAGAAGACCGGGGAAGGAGGTATACAAAGCTATGTCTTGATGCAGTCAGCATTCAGACATTTAGATGTTTAGCTAAAGAGGAAGAATCAACATGAGATTGGCAAGGAAAGGTCAGTTTGGTAGAGGGAGGTATCACCAGGTCTGAGAGGCATCAAATAAACTAAAATTGCTGATCAAAAAGAAAGAAATGGTCAACTATGTTTAAAACTGCTAAGCGATCAAGTGAGATCAAAGCAGAAAAATGCCTGTTGGGTTTATAGGCTACTGATGATCTTCAGAAAACTTCCATTATCAAATAAGTAGTAAATATCCCTTATGTTATCAATTTAGTTACTACAGGTTATAGATATCTAATACCCTAAAGAATACTACCGTTAAATAAATTGTGATTAGTGGCAACAATTTGGGAAGAGAGAACCTCAATTCAGAGGTCTCAGCCCAGCAACAGCTTTCTTTGTTGTGAAATCATCTAAGTCTCTTTTCAGGATATTAAGGTTTTGATATATGTATACGAGAATCACAACCCTTCAGTGCTGGTATCAGAGATGGTTGAGAGTCAGACTCAACATCTCAATATGTTTTTGTACCTGTCAGTGATTATAAGTGAGTCTAATTGGCCACTGCAGAAAAAGAAGTTGAGATGAGACTTTTATATAAGGAACTTCCCTTGACATACTC